>NW_019943276.1:127805-129850 GCF_002910315.2 Salvelinus sp. IW2-2015 | reverse complement strand
TTGAGCAATCAGTGGAGAAGGGCCTTGGTCAGGGAGGTGACCAAGTACCCAATGGTCACTTTGACAGAGCTCAAGAGTTCCTCTGTGGAGATGGGAGAACCTTCCAGAAGTAACACATCTCCGCAGCACTCCAACATCAGGTCTTTATGGTAGAGTGGCCAGACGGACTCCACTCCTCAGTAAAAGGCACATGACAGCCCACTTTCCAAAAGGCATCTAACGGACTCTCAGACAATGAGAAACAAGATTTCTGGTATGATGAAACCAGGATTGAACACTTTGGCCTGAATGCCAAGCGTCACGTCTGTAGGAAACCTGGTACTATCCCTACGGTGAAGATGGTGGTGGCAGCATCATGCTGTGGGGATGTTTTTCAGTGGCAGGGACTGGAGGAAGTCAGGATCGAGGGAAAGATGAACAGAGCAAAGTACAGAGAGATCCTTGATGAAACCTGCTCCAGAGCGCTCAGGACCTCAGACTGGTGTGAAGATTCACCTTCAACAGGACAACGACCCTAAGCACACAGCCAAGACAACGCAGGAGTGGCTTCGGGACAAGTCTCTGAATGTCCTTGAGTGGCCCAGCAGAGCCCGCACTCGATCGAACATCTCTGGAGAGACCTGAAAATAGCTGTTCAGCGACGCTCCCATCAACCTGACGAGCTTGAGAGGATCTTGGCAGAGAAAAATAAACAATGTAATCAATTTTAGAATAAGGTTGTTACGTAACAAAATGTGGAAAAAGTCAAGGGGTCTGAATATTTTCTGAATGCACTGTATGGCATACAAAAAGGTTCTACTGTATATAGAACACAAAGCACCCTTTTTTTGCAGTGGGTGATGGTATAGTTCCTGAGTGGYGCAGCGGTCTAAGGTGCTCCATCTCAGTGCTGGTGGTGTCATTACAGACACCCTGGTTCGAATCCAGTCTGTATCACAACTGGCCGTGATTGGGCGTTCCATAGGGCGATGCACAATTGGCCCAGCGTTGTCTGGGTTTGGCCAGTATAGGCTGTCGTAAATAACAATTGTTATTTACTGACTTGCCTCGTAAAATAAATAGCCTATACTGCAAGGTGCACAGTGGAGTTCAAGTCTAAAGTGACAGATTTCTGGGCCAACAGGTCCATTGAAGAAGAGATTCAATACTTTTTACCTTTATTTAACTAGACAAGTCAGTTAAGAACAAATTCTTATTTACAATGACGGCCTACTGGGGAACAGTGGGTTAACTGCCTTGTTCAGGGGAAGAAAAACAGATTTTTACCTTGTCAGCTTGGGGATTCAATCCAGCAACCTTTTGGTTACTGGCCCAATGCTCTAACTACTAGGCTACCTGCCACCCCTAATACTATGTCTATCAAGAGAGCCAAAGTCCACCTGTCTCCCACTGCTTGTCTACTCAGACCACTAGTTAGAGAGCATGCAAATGATTAATGCATAAACATTCTGTGAAATTCCCTCATTGTATAGCAGCATCTGTGACATGGAAGGATGTTTTTGTGAATCAGGTGAGGTTGTGAATCAGGTGAGGTTGTGAATTAGGTGAGTTTGTGAATCAGGTGAGGTTGTGAATCAGGTGATGTTACGATCAGGTGAGGTTATGACTCAGGTGAAGAAATGAATCAGGTGATGTTATGATCGGGAGGTTATGACTCAGGTGAAGTTATGAACAGGTGAGGTTGTGAATCAGGTGAAGTTGTGACTCAGGTGAGGTTGTGAATCAGGTGAAGTTGTGAATCTGGTGAAGTTATGAATCAGGTGAGGTTGTGAATCAGGGAGGTTATGACTCAGGTGAAGTTATGAATCAGGTGAGTTGTGAATCAGGTGAGGTTATGACTCAGGTGAGGTTATGACTCAGGTGAAGTTATGAATCAGGTGAGGTTGTGATCAGGTGAAGTTGTTGAATCTGGTGAAGTTATGAATCTGGTGAAGTTATGAATCAGGTGAGGTTGTGAATCAGGTGAGGTTATGACTCAGGTGAAGTTATGAATCAGGGTGAGGTTGTGAAATCAGGTGAGGTTATGACTCCAGGTGAGGTTTGAG
>NW_019943276.1:112978-127780 GCF_002910315.2 Salvelinus sp. IW2-2015 | reverse complement strand
ATAGGTTATTATGTATGAATAATTTTACATAGTTAGTATTAGTTTATGTTGATAACATGTCATGTTATTGAAGCATTAGCTCGCCTAAGAACCATGGATATCATAGACCTGGAATGCACTGACTTAGATATTGCTCTCTATTTATTTATTTCTCTCTCTATCTCTCGTCTGTCTGTCTCTCTCTATCTCTGTCTGTCTGTCTCTCTATATATATCTCTCTCTATCTGTCTGTCTGTCTGTCTGTCTGTCTTTCCGTCTGTCTGTCTGTCTGTCTGCTGTCGTCGTCTGTCTTCTGTCTGTCTGTCTGTCTGTCTGTCTGTCTGTCTGTCTGTCTGTCTGTCTTGTCTCTATCTCTCTTCTCTCGCTCTCTATCTCTCGTTCTCTCTCTCGTTGTTCTCTCTGTCTTCTAGCTGTTGTCTGTCTCTGTTCTCTCGTCGTCTTCTTTCTGTTTGTCTCTATTTCTGTCTGCTGTCTGTGTTTCTGTCTGTCTGTCTGTCTGTCTGTCTGTCTGTCTGTCTGTCTGTCTGTCTGTCTGTCGTCGTCTGTCTGTCTGTCTGTCTGTCTTCTGTTGTTTTCTCTCGTCTGTTTCTTTTCTGTCTGTTCTCTCTGTCTGTTCTCTTTCTGTCTGTCTCTCTTTCTGTCTGTCTCCTTTCTGTCTGTCTCTCTCTGTTTCTCTCTGTCTGTCTCTCTTTCTGTCTCTCTCTGTGTCTCTTCTGTCCTCTCTCTCTCGTAAGACAAAGAAATTACTCCAGCCTGATGAAGTACTAAATAATTCGTCGACAATCATTGCACTGCACTCGCATTTTACTGTACAGACAGATAACAAATGCGCACAAAACATGCTGAGCGTGAGCCCGTCTTGACATTGAGTTTGGCCGGTAGTATCTTGTCTCAGTAGAAATAATAAATGTATGACTCTACTGTAATGCTCTGATAACTGCTAAATGACTAAAATAATAAGTATACATTGATCTGTAGTAGTTGATTGCTAGACATTCTCAATGTGAAATATCTTTGATAGCTATGTTAAACAGTAATGCAATATAAAGTAAATAAATATGAAAACTGTAAAGGTCTGTTGTAATGAACTTGAATATAATTTTATTTTTAAGTACAGTATAAAGTTGCAAATGTTTTTGGCTATATTACATACACATTATGACAGTATTTGCCTTCTGCCACTGTTATCATACTCTTGGAGAGAGCATGCAAATGATTAATGCATAAACATTCTGTGAAATTCCCTCATTGTATAGCAGCATCTGTGACATGGAAGGATGTATTTTTGTGAATCAGGTGAGGTTGTGGGATTATCAGGTGAGGTTGTGACATTAGTAGTTGTGAATCAGGTGAGTGGAGATCAGGTGAGTTATGACTCAGGTGAGGTTATGCTAGTGAAGATGATCAGTGTTTATGATCAGGTTATGACTCAGGTAAGTTATGAATCATGTGAGGTTGATGATCAGGTGAAGTTGTGACTCAGGTATGTGTAATCAGGTGAATTGTGAATCTGGTGAAGTTATGAATCAGGTGAGGTTGTGATCAGTGAGTTATGACTCAGTGAAGTATGAATCAGGTGAGATTGTTAATCAGGTAGTTATGACTCAGGTGATTATGACTCAGTGAAGTTATGAATCAGGTGAGGTTGTGAATCAGGTGAAGTTGTGAATCTGTGAGTTATGAATCTGTGAAGTTATGAATCAGTTGAGGTTGTGAATCAGGTGAGTTATGATCAGTGAGTTATGAATCATGTGAGGTTGTGAATCAGGTGAGGTTAGATCGGTGAGGTTTAGAAACTAGTGGTCTGAGTAGACAAGCAGTGGGAGCAGGTGGACTTTGGCTCTCTTGATAGACATAGTATTAGGGGTGGCAGGTAGCTAGTAGTTAGAGCATTGGGCAGTAACCAAAATGTCTGGATTGAATCCCCAAGCTGACAAGGTAAAAATCTTTTTTTTCTTCCCTGAACAAGGCAGTTAACCCACTGTTCCCCAGTAGGCCGTCATTGTAAATAAGAATTTTGCTTAACTGACTTGTTAGTTAAATAAAGTAAAAGTATTAATCTCTTCTTCAATGGACCTGTTGGCCCAGAATCTGTCACTTTAGACTTGAACTACCTACTGCACCTTGCAGTATAGGCTATTTATTTTAAAGCAAGTCAGTAAATAACAATTGTATATTACAAGAACGCCTGGGCCCCAGACACGCTGGCCATGTGCGATCGCCCAATAACACGCCAGTGAGACAGACTGGATTCGAACCAGGGTCTGTATGACACCACCAGCACTGAGATGAGCACCTTAGACCGCTCAGCCCACTCAGGAACTATACCACCCACTGCAAAAAAAGGGTGCTTTGTGTTCTATATACAGTAGAACCTTTTTGTAGCCATACAGTGCATCAGAAAATATTCAGACCCCTTGACTTTTCCACATTTTGTTACGTAACAACCTTATTCTAAAATTGATTACATTGTATTTTTCTATCAATCTCACACACATACCCCATAATGACAAAGCAAAAACAGGTTTTTGGAATTGTTTACAAATTATTAAAAAAAAAAATAATAATCACATTTACATAAGTATTCAGACCCTTTACTCAGCACTTTGTTGAAACACCTTTGGCAGCGATTACAGCCTCGAGTCTTCTTGGGTATGACGCTACAAGCTTGTCACACCTGATTTGGGGAGTCTCATTCTCTGCAGATCCTCTCAAGCTCTGTCAGTTGGATGGGGAGCGCGCTGAAAACTATTTTCAGGTCTCTCCAGAGATGTTCGATCGGTGCGCTCTGGCGGCCACTCAAGGACATTCAGAGACTTGTCCCGAAGCCACTCCTGCGTTGTCTTGGCTGTGTGCTTAGTCGTTGTCCTGTTGGAAGGTGAATCTTCACACCAGTCTGAGTCTGAGCGCTCTGTTCATCGTCCTCGATTCCTGACTAGTCCTCCAGTCCCTGCCACTGAAAAACATCCCCACAGCATGATGCTGCCACCCCATGCTTACCGTAGGAGTAGTACCAGGTTTCCTACAGACGTGACGCTTGCATTCAGGCCAAAGTGTTCAACCTGGTTTCATCATACCAGAAAATCTTGTTTCTCATTGTCTGAGAGTCCGTTAGATGCCTTTTGGAAAGTGGCTGTCATGTGCCTTTACTGAGATGGAGTCCGTCTGGCCACTCTACCATAAAGACCTGATTGTTGGAGTGCTGCGGAGATGGTGTTACTTCTGGAAGGTTCTCCATCTCACAGAGGAACTCTTGAGCTCTGTCAAGTGACCATGGGTACTTGTCACCTCCCTGACCAAGGCCCTTCTCCACTGATTGCTCAAATCCTGTCTAGGAGCTCTACGGACAATTCCTTCGCCTCATGGTTGGTTTTGCTCTGACATGAACTGTCAACTGTGGACCTTATATAGACAGTGTGTGCCTTTCCAATCATGTCCAATCAATTGAATTTACACAGGTGGACTCCAATCAAGTTGTAGAAACTCTCAAGGATGATCAATGGAAACAGGATCTACCTGACTCAATTTCGAGTCTCAAGCAAAGGGTATGAATACTTACGTAAATACTGTATTTCTGTTTTTATTTTTAATAAATTAGCAAAAATCTAAAAACCTGTTTTCGATTTGTCATTATGGGTTTTGTGTGTAGTTGATAAGGAAATGTTTTTCATAATACATTTTAGAATAACGCTGTAAGGTTAAAAAAATGAAAAAGGGAAGGGTCTGAATACTCCAAATGCACTGTATATGAAGAGATCCATAGAACCCTTTTTCGTTCCATATATAGCACCATTTCTTCTACACAATAAAAACAAATGGTTCTATAATCTATAGTGTAAATACTTTTTTGTCTTGTAATGATAGCAATCCTTTTTGGTGATATATGGAACCCTTTTTAAGGTTCTGGACTAAAATTACATCAATGTCAAGACAGTGGGACAATGCCACTCTGCTCCCACTGCTGGCTTTCTTCTGAAGCTAAGCAGGGTTGTTCATGGTCCGTCCCTGGAGAGGAGACCGCTGGAAGTGGTGTTGGAGTCCAGTAGGAGGCACTCTTTCCTCTCTTCTGAAAGAAATACAACAATTCCTAGGGCAGTGACTGCCCTGTGTAGGGTCTGTCTTTTGGAGTGTTAAAACCTCTTGAAGCTAGGGGGCAGAATTTTTATGTTTGGAAAAAAATAACGTTCCCAAAGTAAGCTGCCTATTCTCAGGCCCACGATATGCATATAATGCAGATTAGGATAAAAACACTCAAGTTCAAATGCAAAAACTGAGTAAACAGACTATTTTGCAGCGAACCTGAGGAAATCACCGAAGTGCCTCTTATTTTGAAAAATCCCATTTCCATTGCTGCCTTTCCTCCATTTAAAGGGATATCAACCAGATCTCTTTTCCAATGGCTTCCACAGGGTGTGAACAGTCTTTAGACATAGTTTCAAACTTTTATTCTAAAAATGAGCGAGATTTATCTAAATGCATCAGTGGATAGTGAATGTCCTTCATTATTAATGCGCGCAAAGTTGTAGCTCGACATTTTCTTTACTCTTTTATTGAATAGTTACCTCCGTTGAAATATATCGATTATTTATGTTAAAAACAACCTGAGGATGATTATAAAAAACTTTGACATGTTTCTACGAACGTTACGGAATCTATTGGAATTTTCGTCTGCCTTCATGACCGCTCGAGCCTGTTGATTTCTGAACATAACGCACCAACCAAATGGAGGTTTGTTGATATAAATAATATTTATCGCACTTGTGTATTCATGAAAATAAATATTGTAGTAATTTTTTTTGGAATTTGGCTCTCTGCAATTGTTTACGAAATTATCCCGTTAAGGGATCTGTGCGCTAAGAGGTTTTAAACAGGTGTCCTGACTCTCTGAGGTCACTAAAGTCCATGGCAACTTATTGTAAGAGTAGGGTATATTAACCCCAGTGTCCTGCTAAATTCCCAATCTGGCCCTCATACCATCATGGTCACCTATCATCCCCAGCTTACAATTGGCTTATTCATCCCCTCCTCTCCCCTGTAACTATTCCCCAGGTTGTTGCTGTAAATAGAATGTGTTTTCAGTCAACTTACCTGGTAAATAATGGTAAAAAACAGCTTCCTCTGACATAACAGTCAACATCACCCCTCCTCCCCAGTTTTCTGACTGCCCTGGTGAACGTAATGTAAGTGATCTGTAAACTCGTGTGGTTAGCTCCGAATGGTTACCCTGCGCGCAGCTGTTGAAGAAGCCTCTGAGAAACACACAAAGACAAGGGTGGACAGGAGACACACAGGAGCACTGGGTGATGATGAGGAAGATGTTATAATGCCAGGTCATCAGCATTCCAGAATCCTCTTGGAGACGATGGTGGATAGTTCCAGGTTGGTGACCAGGTGCACCAAACGTGGTTTCATCATGCCTGGAACACTTTGGTGCAGCTTATGAACAATATGTTCCGTAACATCCATCATATCCTCCTTTTAACAAACTGTTTGTACATACAGTACCACAACTGAAGATTATGCTTTGGCAGAGCAAACACTAGGACCCTGCAGTTACGGTATAGAAGTATAGAACACAGATTAGGACCATGTCATAAGAGCACAGTATAGAAGCATAGAACACAGATTATGACCATGTCATAAGAGCACAGTATAGAAGTATATAATACAGATTATGACCATGTCCTTAGAGCACAGTATAGAAGTATAGAACACAGATTATGACCATGTCATAAGAGCACAGTATAGAAGTATAGAACACAGATTATTACCATGTCATAAGAGCACAGTATAGAAGTATAGAACACAGATTATGACCATGTCATAAGAGCACAGTATAGAAGTATAGAATACAGATTATGACCATGCCATAACTCTGTACAGCACAATCCAGGGTGGGGGTCAGAGACGATGTCATCTACATAACGTAATCTATATAATGTGTTGCAGTTCTTTTTGTTTCACTGTAAACACTGTGTTGATGAGTACATGCATACAATAAGCATTCTGTCAGCACACGAAGAAAGACGTTGAAGAAAGAAGTTGTAAAAACAGAGGCCCCTAATTTGCTGCAAATTCAGGTTCACATTACTAAAAGTATGAAGACCTAGATTAYGGAAGACAAAATAATATATTTGAGAGGAAGATAGAAACAGCCTGGGGTGGATGAATCTAGGGAGGAGGAGGAGGAGAAGAGGAAGAAGAGGTYGTGTCTTAGTCGTCCGTGTCTTTAACGGTGTTGTCATCTAGGAGGACGTGCCAGCGCTCTATCTTCTTGTCTTTGTTCTTCAGACATTCGTACCAGTGCTTCAGACATTCCCCCTTGGCTGTGATACCCAGCTGACACCCTCCTGAAGGGGAGAAGGTTTTGGAAAGTATTACTTTGAAGTCGGCTTTAAAAGTGCACAATATAGTTTGCTAAACATTAAAAGTACAYTCATTCTGCCATCGTTACTGAACTCCCCAATGAAATCGTTGGATTTCTCAACTGACCAATGAAAATGCTGGATTTGCCCCATGTCATAGTCCCAACTCACCAATGAAATCATTGGATGTTCCCATGTCATAGTCCCAGACGGAGATGTCCAGGCTCTTCTTGGCCAGCTCACCATGTTTGATCTCATAGCTGAACTCCTGCAACACAACTTCAGCCATCACACTCCATGCTCAGTGCATAGACACAGACTGCCATTAGACTCTGCATTAGTAAAACAATGGCCTGGAACCTGATATTGTGTTGTTATAGATATATATGAGGGGACMTTAACCTCGTTGAACTCTGGGTTCAGCGTCTTCTTTTTGATCTGAGTCTTGTTCTTGGCTTTCTTCCCCATGTCTGGTTTCAGGAAGCTGCAGGTCACAATCACAGGAGAGAGCATCAATCCCCACTCAATCAACCAACCAATCGATCTAGCCATCCGTCCATCCACCCGTCCATCAAATGTTTAAGACGGAGTACAGGGTATGAGAGGAGGTGTAACATCAGCAATCGAGGTAGTTATATAATAGTCAGACACGAGTCAGACACAGACAGACAGACAGCAGAACAGACACGAACAGACAGTACATGACGCAGACCAGACAGCAGACAAGACAGACGACAGACCAGACAGACAGACAGACGACAGACAGACAGAAGACAGACAGACAGACGACACAGACAGACGACAGACAGACAAGACAGACAAACAGACAGCAGCACAGCGACAGCTACGATTAAGCTAGATTACTAACACACATACATCTTGGACGAAGGTTTCGTGAATCCATTAGAGTCCATTAGCTGCCAGGTGAGAGCAATTCGCACACTCCACTTATGACACGCCTGCTGAGGGTACTGTAGTTGATGAAGACAGACTACGACCTCCTGCATTCATACTCCACTGATAGCGAACACACGAACATAGAAAGAAATTTGCAAGTGGATTACATATCCAACGACTCAGAATTTACATATGAAATTTAACACTTCTTCCATAAGATTGTCATACATGACAGTAAGTTAAATCCATGCTTTCATGTACAGGCATTTATTCTAAAATGGATGAAATATTTTGTTCCCCTCATCCATATACACATCCAATACCAAAGACGAAGCAAAACAGGTTAGAAAGTTTGTGTCCTCAGTATTGGGAGTTTCTCCATTCCTTCTCATGCAGAACGCTAAGCTTGTCAGGTTGGAGGGAGTGTACCTGACAGTGTATTGTTCAGTTCTATCTCCAGAGATGTTCGATCGGGTTCAAGTCCGGGCTCTGGCTGGGCCACTCAAGGACATTCAGAGACTTGTCCCGAAGCCACTCCTGTGTTGTCTTGGCTGTGTGCTTAGGGTCGTTGTCCTGTTGGAAGGTGAACCTTCGCCCCAGTCTGAGGTCCTGAGCGCTCTGGAGACGGTTTTCATCAAGGATCTCTCTGTACTTTGCTCTGTTCATCTTTCCCTTGATCCTGACTAATCTCCCAGTCCCTGCTGCTGAAAAACATCCCCACAGCATGGCAAACTCCAAGCGGCCTGTCATGTACCTTTTACTGAGGAGTGGCTTCCGTCTGGCCACTCTACCATAAAGGCCTTAGTGGTGGGTGCTGCAGAGATGGTTGTCCTTCTGGAAGGTTCTCCCATCTCCACAGAGAAACTCTGGAGCTCTGTCAGAGTGACCATCGTGTTCTTGGTCACCTCCCCGATCAAGGCCATTCTCCTCCGATTGCTCAGTTTGGCCAGGTGGCCAGCTTTTTAATATTGAGGAATATTTCACTTTCCCTGGTCATAGGAGTAACAACATGAATGAGGCAGAAATAATTCAGTGCGTCTTGAGTTTCGCCATCAGCTGGAAGACTGTGTCCCCTTTTCTCAGCGGAGGGAGGGAGAGTGGAGGGATGGTGAATTGGGAACCTCACTGATGTCCCCTCCCATCAGATGGAAGACTGCGTCCCCTTTTCTCAGCGGAGGGAGGGAGAGTGGAGGGATGGTGAGTTGGGTGAGAGGCAGCCTCACTGATGTTCCATAACATCAGATGGAGACCATCAATCCAGTAAAATAAAATAAACRAATTATTATGCTCACTCAGCTGTACCTCACAAGTAATACAACAAATTATCTATTACCAGTGTATCTATTACCATATACCGAAAATTTTGACATTTCAAAATGGTCTGAGAAGAGCAACATTGGCATAGCTAATATGCAGTGGTAATGTATAGCCTACTAGCCTATAGCCTACTGGACAAACCTCATCGCTACCGAACTGTTTCTAATAGGTTAATGTTGCGTTAGCTTATGTTTTTATTTATCTGAGCGTTAGATCTCAGCTCTCTTTTGGACTCAGAAAGTGATCTTGACTCAGAAAAGCTTGGTGACCACTGAACTAGGGAGTTTTTTAGGTTAAAATAAACGGAATAGAACTAAGCACAGGCAAAATCCTAGAGGAAAACCTGGTTCAATCTGCTTTCCACCAGACACTGGGAGACAAATTCATCTTTCAGCAGGACAATAACCTAAAACACAAGGCCAAATACACACTGGAGTTGCTTACCAAGATGACATTGAATGTTCCTGAGTGGCCTAGTTAAAGTTTGGACKTAAATTGGCCTGAAAATCTATTGCAATACTTGAAAAAGGCTATCTAGCAATGATTAACAGCCAACTTGACAGAGCTTGAAGAATTTTTWAAATAACAATGTGCGMATATTGTACAATCCAGGTGTGCAAAGATCTKAGAGACGACTCACAGCTGTAATCGTTGCCAAAGGTGATTCTAACATGTATTGACTCAGGGGTGTGAATACGTACTGTATGTAAATKAGATATTTCTCCATTTCATTTTCAATAAACATGTTTTGACTTTGTAATTATGGGGCATTGTGTAWAGATGGGTGAGAATATGTATTTATTTAATCCATTTTGAATTTAGGCTGTAACACAACAAAATGTGGAATAAGTCAATGGGTATGAGTACTTTCTAATTGACACTGTACATGATATAATCTGAGTTATGTAATGTGTGGCCAACTGTGGGTGCAAGTTATTCTGACAGTAAAACTAAAAGCCATTTCCTTCGGGAATATAGAACAGGGCCACAGATCACAGTAGAAACAGAGATGAATATTATAAAGGCGGCTGGTGGCACCTTAACTGGGGAGTTCATAATAATGGAATGAATGGAATGGTATTGACACATCAAACACATGGTTTCCTTGTGTTTGTTACCATTCCATTCACTTCAATCCAGTCATTATTATGACCCGTCTTCCCCTCACCAGCCTCCTATCCTTGAAAGGTATTTATCTTGTGGAGACAACAATAGATAGCAAGGCAAGGAAGCCTAATGGGTGCAGAAAAAGTTCCTACTAAATTATAATAATACACGTGATATGAGCATTCAGCTACAATTTGTTCCCTCACTGGAGTTACAGGCGTAAATCTTAGGTGTGAACGTGAAGTGTGAATCCTGAGTGTAAATCCTGTCTCAGGCGAGTCTTACCTCCTCCTCGTAGAGGGCCATGCCCCGGGCTGAGCCTCCTGTTCCTGCCTTCTTCACCTGGGAGAGGGGGGAGCAAAGGGGGAGAGTGGGGGTGAAATCACTTATATCATGATTATTAACAGTTGCATCCACAATGCAAAGGTTAACAACTGTCTCCGGACCTGGATGYGTGCCCTCATAGACACACACTGTTGTAGTTCCTACMTGGACCACCCTCTCCAGACACACACTGTTGTAGTTCCTACCTGGACCACCCTCTCCAGACACACACTGTTGTAGTTCCTACCTGGACCACCCTCTCCAGACACACACTGTTGTAGTTCCTACCTGGACCACCCTCTCCAGACACACACTGTTGTAGTTCCTACCTGGACCACCCTCTCCAGACACACACTGTTGTAGTTCCTACCTGGACCACCCTCTCCAGACACACACTGTTGTAGTTCCTACCTGGACCACCCTCTCCAGACACACACTGTAGTTCTTCTTCTGGTTGGCTTTGAGTTTCTTCAGAGCAACACGCGTCTCTCCGATGAACTCATTGTGTCCAAACTTGTCCATATCACTCACTGACAGCCTGGAAGCAGGAAGAGGAGTTCTATTCTCTTTTTACATCGTTTTGTATCATCACCGAAGAGTTTTTATTCTCTTGTTTCCCTTTAGCCCTGGGTAATGTAACTGAGGTAAATGGAGAGCCAGGGAACTAAACTAGGCCAATATGAACGTAAACGTTTTCATTTCAGATGACCCAGTGGGCGACACATATACTGTATACAGTAGTGTTATGTGGTATGGGCGAGCCTGCCTTTATTTACCGTAGTGTTTTGCGCTGCATGTCGTCGTCAGTGATACCATGGTACACCAGAGTCTCATTCCACACTGGGTTCAGAGTGCCCTTCAGTGTCTTAGTACGCAGCTTGTTAGACTGTGGAGATGGGGAGAGAGGAGAGGGGGGAACAGGGAGAGGGGGGAAGACAGGGAGAGGGGGGAAGACAGGGAGAGGGGGGGACAGGGGAAGAAATAGAGCAGAAGACAGGGAGACAGGTGGAGAGGGAGAGAGAGACAGAGAGACCCCACAGAGCCCCACGACAGCAACACAATTAGTCCCAACCAAAATAATGAGAAAACAAAAAGATCATTACTTGACACATTGAAAATAATTAACAAAAAAACTGAGAAAACTAGAATGCTATTTGGCCCTAAACAGAGAGTACACAGTGGCAGAATATCAGGCCACTGTGAATGACCCAAAATTAAGGAAAGCTTTGACTATGTACAGACTCAGTGAGCATAGCCTTGCTATTGAGAAAGGCAGACCTGGCTCTCAAGAGAAGACAAGCTATGTGCACACTGCCCACAAAATGAGGTGGAAACTGAGCTGCACAWTAGAGACACATATTTCCCTCAGATTACACAGATCCACAAAGAATTCGAAAACAAAACCCAATTTTGATACACTCCCATATCTACTGGGTGAAATACCACAGTGTGACATCACAGCAGCAAGATTTGTGACCTGTTGCCACAAGAAAAGGGCAACCAGTGAAGAACAAACACCATTGTAAATACAACCCATATTTATGTTGACTTATTTTCCCTTTTGTACTTTAACTATTTGCACATCGTTACAACGCTGTATATAGACATAATACGACATTTGAAATGTCTTTATTCTTTTGGAACTTCTGTGAGTGATACAAGTCTGTGTCAACAGGCAGCAGAAACAGGCCTACAACAACCAGAAGTGTTGGAAGTTACCTTACTGGCTCCAGGTAAGAGGTGCAGCTTGACGTAGGGGTCTGCTAGTCCATTAGAGTCCATCGGCTTTAGGCCCTGAGAGAGAGAGAGAGAGAGAGAGAGAGAGAGAGAAAGAGCAAGAGCAAGAGATTAGAGATGGAGAACATCAACCTAAAGATGAACCATTCAAGCATGTCACTGAAGCTAGCAGTGTGTATGTATACCTTGGCTTTGACTATGTTGCAGTGCAGCGCGTTGCTCTCCTGTTCATAATGCAGAGTGAACTCCAGTAACCCCAGGGTGGCTGATGCAGACAGAACAAAAGAACATCATGCTCAGATTGATTACTACAACCAACACACACAGAGAGAGAGAGAGAGAAAGAGAGAGAGAGAGAGAGAGAAAGAGAGGACAGAGAGACAAGAGAGAGAGAAATAAGAGAGAGAGAGAGGGAGAGAGAAGAGAGAAAGAGAGAGAGAAAAGAGAGAGAGAGAGAGATGAGAGAAGAGAGAGGAGATGACGATGAGAAGAGAGAGAGAGAGACGGGAGAGAGAGAGATGAAAGAGAGAGAGAGTGTACAGAAACAACAGAAGGAAGTGATGATGTGTGTGTGTGTGTGTGTGTGTGTGTGTGTGTGTGTGTGTGTGTGTGTGTGTGTGTGTGTGTGTGTGTGTGTGTGTGTGTGCATTAGAATATGTGTTTCATATGGTTGGTCTACATTGTCCCTGCTTGGGAACCAAATTTCCCAGTGGGCTAATAAAGACTGATGGTTACTGTATGCACACAGTATGTCAGAGGGGCATGTTTAGTGACAAGGTAGAGGAAGTCATCAAATGTCTGAAGTGACTGAAATCAATAAAAAAGGAACATGTGTTAAATAAGGACACACACTTACTGGATTCATCAGAGTCATATTCGTTGTCGTCGTCCTCGACAGGAGCGGGGGCTGGGCGTGCTGCCAGGGTGGGTTTGGGGGCAGGAGTGGGTTTCTCCTCCCCGACTGGAGTTGRGGCTCTATCCTCCCTCTGGTGAGGGTGTCTGCTCTCCTCGGGTGCAGGGGCTGAGGTAGAGAAACACCACTATTTACTCAGTCTCAATCTCCAAGCAGAAGGGATTATGCATCTGAGCGGTTGGTGGTAAACAAAACCAAAGCAGTTGTTTCATATCCATTGACTGCTTTTAGGGTGGGTAAGGAAAAACATGTCATTTTGTAATTTGGGTGAGCTGACCCTACAATCGTACCCTTTGGTGTGACTGTGTCAGCTGGAGCTGGCGTGTTCTCTCTACCCCTGGCTGTGGGAGGTCTGGAGCCTAACTTAGACTGGCTCTTCACCACCTCTTCCTGCACAGCAACGCCCCCTAGTGTYTGAGCAGAGCTATACCCCTCTGGGTCCTGTTGCTCTGAGCTGGAGTACGGRGTCTCATCAGTGGGCTCTGAGACAAGATCGGAGAGAGGAAGATGACATTTTGAAATACCCAACAAGCTTTTGCATGTACCTCTCATGCAAGTCCAACGAGTYGTGAAATCTTAATGCTTGTTTCCACTGCTCACCTTGGTTCTCTGTGTTGGAGCAGCAGTTACCCTGCTGCTCCTGCTGCTCTGTGCAGTCCTGGGCCCCAGCTTCTGGCTGGTAGATGGGCTGGGTCTGGGTACGGGCATATGGCTGGGTACTGGGCTGGTGATRGGTAGGGTTCGGGGTACGGGGGCTCTCTCTACCCGTCCCTCTGGGCCTGGAGATGGGCAGGGGAGCAGGGAGGACCTGCTGGGGTTGGCCCTTAAAGAACCACGCTCCAGAACGCTTCAACATCTAGATATGGAGAGAGAGATGGAGAGACAGAGAGAAAGAGAGAGAGAGAAAGAGATGTAGAGAGAGAGAGAGAGGGGGGAGGGGAGAGACAGAGAAAGAGAACATTTGATGGAGAGAGCGAGATTGAGATGGAGAGGGGGGTAGTGTGCTTAGCAGATGAGTTCTCACATTGGACTGACAGGTAGGGCCATTTAATTAAAGGTTCCCTGGGGAGAGGTTTCACCGAACACAGGGTCAGCACTAAACAATACTGTGAAACGGGGTGACTAAGCAAACCCCAAAAAATAAAGTGTGAGTGTGATTAAGTCTGAACAGCTGAACCCTTCTCTCCCCACTTCCCTTTCCTCCTTCTCTATGTCCCCCCTTCTCTCCCCACTTCCCTTTCCTCCTTCTCTATGTCCCCCCTTCTCTCTCCCCTCATACATTTTGATTGTGATGGGACAAACAAACACAATCTTTTCTCATGATTTATTAACATGAAGGCGTATTCGTGGAGTATACATTAAAACAACTTTTTATTTTGTCTTCAACCTATAATTTCTCTATCATTCCACCCCTCCTTTCCTCTCTCCATCTCTCTCTCTCTCTCCCCCTCACCTCTTTGTGTTCGCTGCAGATCCTACAGACCCACACAGGACATGACGGCCGGCTGTTGTTCTGATTCCCACACTTACTGCACATATGCTGTGAGCAGAAACACACACATACACACACACTTACTTAAACCAGAGTTATTTTTATGATACACTCATAGGAAAAAAGGTGCCATCTAGAACCTGAAAGGGTTCTTCGGCTCTACCCATAGGAGAACCCTTTGAAGAACCCTTTTTGCTTCCAGGTAGAACCCTATTGGGTTCCGTGTAGAACCCGTTCCCCCAGAGGGTTAAACGTGGAACCCAAAAGAGTTCTACCTGGAACCAAAAAAGGGTTCTACCTGGAACCAAAAATGGTTCTACCTGGAACCGAAAAGGGTTCTCCTATGGGGACAGCTAAAGAACCCTTTTGGAACCCTTTTTATCTGAGAGTGTAGGACAAATGTAGGCACAGTTTGGGAGCTAGACAAAGAGAGTGACAGAAAGGATTTAGGTGCACATAACAGACTACTGACAGAATCAGCTCTGCTCAAAGCAACATGAAATAGTAAGTCGAACAAAAGAAGATTAGAAAACACAGAGACCTACAGGACTTGGACCTCTGATAACTGTCCAAACTCTCTACATAGCTCTATTATGTGTGCTAGTTACCTTCTTGCAGTGGGAACAGAGTACAGAGGTGACTCCCTGCTG
>NW_019943276.1:108398-112966 GCF_002910315.2 Salvelinus sp. IW2-2015 | reverse complement strand
TCCACACAGCAGACAACGAGACTGACCATCTCCACACGCCGTCTTCTTCATACTGTCCAACCTAGTGGCAAAACGCCTGCAGAACACACAGACACAGACACAGTTACAGACACACACACACACACACAGTAAATACACGCAACACACATCAGACTGCCAGACTGACCATCTGGCCATGCTGTCTTTTGTCCAGACAGGTCGCCAACCACATAGAGTGGAGAGATCAAACGCACACACACAGTTTTGTCTCTTTCTCATTTTTGCCCCCCCCCCCGCTCTCTCTCCCCCTCCCTCTCTCTCTCTCTCTGTCTCACCCGATCCTCTCCTGCTCCATGACCTCCATGGTCTCAGCCCGAGCCAGAACACTGTTGATGATCTCCTTCTCTTCGTCTGTTAGCTCCACCTCCTGAGGACCTCCTCCTCCATGGCCTCCACTGTGCCGGTGCATCCTGCTGACTGRCCTGACAGACAGAGACAGGACACTTACAACGTCATATACACACATCAGACGAGACACACTTGACTTAACAGACACTTACAACCTAACATGCACAAATCAGAGGACACGGCACACTCAACTGTCGCCTCTGGAGTGATGTGTACTCTAGGTTCAATACTACCGAGTAGTACTCAGGGCTCAATACCCTGCTACTAGTGACTGAACATGCCTCTAGATGTTTTCACTGAACAGGGAACAGAGGCACAACATTATCATCGGCTAGATGAGAACACTGTCAAGTAGAATACAGCAGGGGGTCCCCTAGGTGGGTACTTTGCTTCTGTAATAGTTGGAGAAACATTGGTACTGAACCCTGACCTGTTCACCGGACCGTTCACCGGATGCTGTTTCGACCCCCCCCCCCCCCCCCCCTCTCTCTCTGCCGCACCTGCTGTCTCAACCTCTGAATGCTGCGCTATTGAAAAGCCAACTGACATTTACTCCTGGGGTGTTGACCTGTTGGCACCTCTCAAACCACTGTGATTATTATTTGACCCTGCTGGTCATCTATGAATGTTTGAACATCTTGAAGAACGATCTGGCCTTAATGGTCACGTTACTCTTATACTCTCCACTCAGCAACAGCCAGAAGAGGACTGGCCAGCCCTCAAGCCTGGTTCCTCTCCACCCAGCACAGCCAGAAGAGGACTGGCCAGCCCTCAGAGCCTGGTTTCCTTCTCACCCAGCACAGCCAGAAGAGGAATGGCCACCCTCAGAGCCTGGTTCCTCTCCACCCAGCACAGCCAGAAGAGACTGGCCACCCCTCAGAGCCTGGTTCCTCTCTAGGTTTCTTCCTAGGTTCCTGCCTTTCTAGGCGTTTTCCCTAGCCATTGTACCTCTACATCTGCATTGCTTGCACTTTGGGGTTTTAGGCTGTAGTTTGTATAAACACTTCGTGACAACTGCTGATGTTAAAGGGCTTTATAAATACAAGATTGAATGATTGATACTGTGTGTGTTCATTTATAAGTATACAGGATATCTACAATATAGCCATCAGCATACCTGATCAAAGCATCACCACTGTTTGCCCTGCCTCTTTTCCACTTGTTTAGCTCTCTCTCAATTCAATAAGAGGCTTTTTATGGCATGGGAACATATCTCTCTCTTCTCTCTCTCGCTCTCTCTCCCCCCCCCTCTCTCTCTTCCTCCCCCTTCTCTCCTCCCCCCTCTCTCTCTCTCCTCCCCCTCCTCTCTCTCTCCTCCCCCTCTCCTCTCCCCCTCTCTCTCTCTCTCCCCCCTCTCTCTCTCTCCCTCCCCCTCTCTCTCCTCCCCCTTCCTCTTCTCTCCTCCCCCCTCTCTCTCCTTCAGCCCCTTTTTCTTTTCCTTTCATAATGTTCTCTCCCTGATGATTGGAAATGTCAGGGTTGCCGTGACAGCGGGCAGTTTGGCAACCTGACTGATTTCTGTAACTGTGTGTGTGTGTGCGCGTGTGTGTGTGTCTGCGTGTGACATCGGTGGTTGAGGCTGAAGTGGGGGGGAGAAAAGGAACGTTCTACAATGGCATGACACTGACCTCATCTCTCACACACATTGTACGACATCACATAAAACAAAAGAATTGCCCACTAATACAGGACTAGTAAAAGGCCCAGTGAATATCTTTTTTTCATTCTGATTTTTCAGGGGGTGCTGCAGCACTCTTGGCATCCCTGCCTCCTGTGGCTATGTATGGTCATGACACCTATATCACTCGTGTAGCCTATTATACTCAATAAACCAACTTTGTGGCACACACACACACACACCACACACACACACACACACACACACACACACACACACACACACACACACACACACACCACACACACACACACACACACACACCACACACACACACACACACACACTATTGAGTCGGCTGGTTGAAGTGGTGTTGTAAATCAATGGTCTAGATCAGTGTAAAGGGGTGGGGACAGAACAGTTATCTGATTCTTAATGTCATCCCCTGAGAGGGAGGACATGCGACAGTTGAACATGATGTAATTCTCAAACACACACAGTGTGCAGGGCTAACGGGACTAAGATCAAAGCCAGAGACATGACTGAAGAGAGTTAGTCAGTAGGATGACACGCAAGGAAATATGATGTTAAAAATATATATATATATTTAGATCAGTGTGTGTGTGTGTGTGTGTGTGTGTTTGTATGTTAGAGGTTGATGGGAACTCTTCTCCTCTGACCCACCACTACAAGTAAACTTGTCACTGTAAGGACTTCTGTTAAATTTACGCTTTACAGGGCTGGGTGATACAGGGACTTGTGTGCGCGCTAGTGCATGTGTGTCTGTGTGTGCACGTGCACTTGTGTGTGTTCACGCGCAGTGTGTGTGTGTGTGTGTGTGTGATTGCCTGCATGCATGCTCGTGCATATGCATACTCATGATTTCAGGTCATCTGAATCAGGAAGTACCTGCAGGGGAGTGGAATAGCACAGGAGGATACATCCCATCTAACACCCTGAGAGAACAGACCAGTCATGAAGAGCACTGGACTGAACCTGCACCATAAAAACAAAGACCTCTGCACTCCTCTAGCTCACTCCAACACACACACGAGCGAACGCGCACACACAGACGCCAGGAGGAAGTTACAGTAGACACGTCTTTCATCTCGGGAAGAAGATTGAAAGCTGCACGTAGAGTCAATTTGAAATAACATTTGTTCGATTTTTTTCTCTTTCCAAAAACATAAAAATAATGTACGTTTTCAGTTCACATCTGGTTTGAGTCTGATTTTAATGAGCCAGGTGGTTTTATAACAATATACTGTGTGTATGTTTGTCTTTCTTGTGTGTGTGTGTGTGAGGTGTGAAAGTTGGTGTGTGTTGTGTGGTGTGTGTTGTGTGTTGTGTGTGTGTGTGTGTGTTGTTGTGTGTGTGTTGTGTGTGTGTGTTTTGTGTGGTGGTGTGTGTGTGTGTGTGTGTGTGTGGTGTGTTGTGTGTGTGTGTGTGTGTTGTGTGTGTTGTGCATCTATCTGTTCCTCAAGCTTGTCTGTCCTCTGCAGCTGCTGTCACAGACACACACGGCACAAGCAACACCCACAACACAGTGAGCTGAGAGAGAGGACCTGTTCACTGTGCATCTACGACTGACACTGTCCAGGGAAAAGCCACGCACGCCGCACACACACCACAACCAAACACACCAACACACAGCCCAAGGAACTTGCAGTCTAACTGAACAATGAAGTGAAGTAAAAGAAAGCCGGAGGCATTTTTAGCTCCACGAGGATATGGGTCCTATTACCACCACAGGGTGGTTATTAGGTCTATTTTTACCAACCCCAAAACAGGGTGGATTATAGGTTCTATTACACCACAGGGTTTGATTATCGTTTTCCTATTAAAACAACAACAGGGTGGGGTATAGGTCTATTTACCACCCTTGAGGGGGTGGATATAGTCTATTAAACAACCAACAGGGGGATTTTTTATAGTTCTATTTTTACCACCCAAACCAGGGAGATAGAGGTATTTATTTACACCACAGAGTTGATATAGTTTCTATTTACCAAACCCACAGTGGGATTATTAAATGTTCTAATTTAACCCACCCACCAGGGGTGGATATATGTCTATTACCCACCCCACAGGGTGTATAGTTTTTCTATTTTACACCACCCACAGGAGGGGATATTAGTTCTATTACACCACAGGTGGATATAGTCTATACACCACAGGGGTGGGATATAAGATACATATACACACAACAGAAGAGTGGATATAGGTTCTATTACAAACCACCAGGGGGGTGGAATATTTTTTTAGGTTCTTTTTTATTTTAAACAAACCACCCAGGGTTGGAAAATTTTTTTTTATTATAAATATATTTATATTTTTTTAAAGTCTATATACCACCCACACCAGGGGGGATATATAAAGATGTTCATATTAACCACACACACAGGGGATGGAATATCAGGGTTTCTATCTTACCACCCACAGGAAGGTTGATTATTAAGTCATATTACCACCCCAAAACAGGGTTGGATATAGTCTATTTTACCAACCAACAGGGAGTTGGATTATTAGTCTATATACACCACAGGGGTGGATATCTCTTCTA
>NW_019943276.1:93492-102999 GCF_002910315.2 Salvelinus sp. IW2-2015 | reverse complement strand
GGGATTAGTCTTCGGTGTTTGTTATTTCGGTTTGATATGTAGTCTGTTCCGCTTCTGTGAATTTCTCAATACCTACGTGTCTTTTATTTGTAAGTTCCATGTTCAGGTTCTTCTACGTTGTCCGTTTGTTATTTTGTATTTCTGAAAAGGTCTAGTTCGATGTCAGTGTTCGTCTGTTTTTTCATAAATCATTATTGTCATCACACCTCGCTGCGCATTGGTCTACCGCATCCTTCTCTCCTAATCTCCTCGCAGAATTCATCCATCCGTTACAGTGGTAGGCTGTCGTCTGTCTACGACCCTGGTCTTAAAATACTATTTAGGGTATTTCAATTACTTTCAAAGAGATTTGGAAGTAAGAACTTCAATAATAATTTTCATTGAAACACCAAGGAGTTGAAATAGGAATGTATTGGAACAATACTCAAATTACAAGACAAGGGTTATTCAATAGAAATATTTTTTAAAATTCCATACATTGAATCCAGGTTCTGTTTTTGGAATTTGAAAAATAATTGATTTGGAAATAAGTTATTTTGTATTTATAATATTTTTAGTAGCTATTTTATAGAAAAATTACTATTTGATTCTGGGCCACTATAACTAAAAAAAAAAGCAACAACAAAAAAGTAGTTTACATACAATAATTCAAAAATAACACAGTATTGAACCCAGTTCTGCTACTTCAGGCATATGTAATGCGCAGTCCGTAGGAATTAGAGGTATTCCTGTCACGCCTCTTCCCACTCTTTCCCCCTCTTTCTCTTCTCCAGCTCGGTCCTTACATTCTGAGTCCAGACCACTTCCTAAAATTCTATGGATTTTCCGCTGCCTCAGGAATCCTAACAGCTCTTGAAAATCTCTGTAGCCAATCAGTTTGTCGATACACCAACTGGCTAGTTTATTAAATACATCTAATACCATYTAGTAYGGTGTCAACACCCCTTGCCKCCAGAACAGCCTGAATTCTTAGGGGAATGGATTCTACAAATAGGAAACGTTCCATAGGGATGTGGGTCCATGCTGACGCGATGGCATCAGGCAGTTGCTGCAGATTGGCTTGTGGTACAACACCGCCACCAGCCTGTACAGGTGTCCATGGACTCATGCTGCTTACGCCAAATCCTAACTCTGCCATCAGCATGACCCAACAGGAACTGGGATTCGTTGGGACAATGCAATTTTTTTCCACTCCACAATTGTCAAGTGTTGGTGATCGCGTGCCCACTGGAGCCGCTTCTTCTTGTTTTTAGCTGATAGGAGTGGATCCTGGTGTGGTCGTCTGCTACAATAGCCCATCCGTGACAAGGACCGCTGAGTTGTGCATTTCGAGATGCCGTTATGCACAACACTGTTGTACTCTGCTGTTATTTGCCTGTTTGTGGCTCGCGTGTTAGATTGCACAATTCTTGCCATTCTCCTTCGACCTCTCTCATCAACAAGCTGTTTTCGCCCACAGGACTGCTGCTGACTGGATGTTTTTTGTTTGTCGCCCCATTCTCGGTAAACCCTAGACACTGTCGTGCATGAAAAGCCCAGGAGGGTGGCCGTTTCTGAGATACTGGAACCGGCACGCCTGTCACCGACAATCGTACCATGCTCAAAGTTGCTTAAGTCACTCGTTTTGTCAATTGTAACATTCAATCGAACAGTAACTGAATGCCTCGAAGCCTGTCTGCCTGCTTTATTTAGCAAGCCACGTGACTCAGTGTGTGCAGTAGCTATCCATTTTTGTGAACGGTACCTAATAATATATACAGTGTATTCGGAAAGTATTCAGACCCCTTGACTTTTTCCACATTTTGTTACGTTACATACAGCCTTATTCTAAAATGGAGTTTAAAAATGGAATAAACATCAATCCACATACAATACCCCATAATGACAAAGCAAAAACTGATTTATTAAACATAAAAAACAGAAATACATTATTTACGTAAGTATTCATACCCATTGCTATGAGACTCGAAATTGAGCTCAGGTGCATCCTGTTTCCATTGATCATCTTTTAGATGTTTCTACAAATTGATTGAAAAGTTTGTGGTCATACGCACATCCTTAAAAACATTGGTCCTGGGATAATAAAGAATACTAGTATAGAACAAGAAGGCCCGCACACTGTTAAAGCTCCCAATTCATCGCTTTATTGACAACGTTTCGATCCGAAAGGGATCTTCGTCAGGTCAAACAAACAAACTGACAGATCACATATCCAAAATATACACATTTCACCTCACATGACCATTGCGGACATGACGCATGGTGGGTGCAAAAGCMATTTGTGCATCTCTAATWATTGAATAACAATGAGATGGGTACATGTAAACATAGCAAAAAAAGAATCGTCCTCTCACTGYCAACTGCGTTTATTTTCAGCAAACTTAACGTGTAAATATTGTATGAACATAACAAGATTCAACAACTGAGACAAACTGAACAAGTTCCACAGACATGTGACTAACAGAAATGGAATAATGTGTCCCTGAACAAAAGGGGGGTCAAAATCAAAAGTGACAGTCAGTATCTGGTGTGGCCACCAGCTGCATTAAGTACTACAGTGCATCTCCTCCTCATGGACTGCACCAGATTTGCCCGTTCTTGCTGTGAGATGTTACCCCACTCTTCCACCTAGGCACCTGCAAGTTCCCGGACATTTCTGGGGTGAATGGCCCTAGCCCTCACCCTCCGATCCAACAGGTCCCAGACGTGCTCAATGGGATTGAGATCCGGGCTCTAGCTGGCCCATGGCAGAAACACTGGAATTTCCTGTCTTGCAGAAAATCGCACACAGAACGAGCAGTATTGGCCATTATCATGCTGAGGGTCATGGTCACGATGAGCCTGCAGGAAGGGGTCCAACATGAGGGAGGAGGATTGTCTTCCCTGAACGCACATCATTGATATGCCTGCAATGACAACACGCTCAGGTCCGATGATGGCTGTGACACCCGCCCAGACATGATGGACCTCCACCTCAAATCGATCCCGCTCCAGAGTTCAGGCCTCGTGTAACGCTCATTCCTTTGACGATAACGCGATCCGCGATCACCCCTGGTGGAGACAAACCCGCGACTTGTCAGTTGAAGAGCACTTTTTGCCAGGCCTGTCTGGTCCAGCGACGGTGGGTTTGTGCCATAGGCGACATTGTTGCCGGTTGATGTCTGGTGAGGACCTGCCTTACAACAGGCCTACAAACCCTCAGTCCAGCCTCTCTCACCTATTGCGGATAGTCTGAGCACTGATGGAGGGATTGTGTGTTCCCTGGTGTAACTTGGGCAGTTGTTGTTTGGCATCCTGTACCTGTCCCGCAGGTGTGATGTTCGGATGTACCGATCCTGTGCAGATTTTGTTACACATGGTTTTGCACTGCGAGGACAATCAGCTTGTCCGCCCTGTCTCCCTGTAGCTCTGTCCTAGGCGTCTTACAGTACGGACATTGCAAATTATTTGCCCCGGCCACATCTGCAGTCCTCATGCCTTCTTGCAGCATGCCTAAGGCACGTTCCGCAGATGAGCAGGGACCTGGCATCCTTTTATTTTGGTTGTTTCAGAGTCAGTAGAAAGGCCTTTTTAGTGTCCAAAGTTTTTCATAACTGTGACTTAATTGCCTACCCTCTGAAAGCTGTTTAGTCCTTTAACGACAGTTCCACAGGTGCACGTTCATTAATTGTTTATAGTCATTGAACAAGCATGGGAACAGTGTTTAAACCCTTTACAATGAAGATCTTGTGAAGTTATTTGGACTTTTACGAATTATCTTTGAAAGACAGGGTCCTGAAAAAGGGACATTTCGAGTTTAGAAGTTCCAAGAAAATAATATATTATTTACAAAATGACCAAGTAGGTGACTGGAAGGCAAGAACATTAAAATGACATATTCATGTAAAGAAATGGTCTGATATCTCCTGACATCAAATTCATTGATTAGACATGATTTGGAATGGCAACACACTGTCTATTTTAATGTCACTCAGTTGACAGAGCATGTCAGAGCATAAACCAAGCCATGAGGTCGAAGGAAAATTGTCGTAGAGATCCGAGACAGGATTGTGTCGAGGAACAGATCTGGGGAAGGGTACCAAAAAATTTCTGAAGGTCCCCAAGAACACAGTGGCCTCCGTCATTCTTAAATGGAAGAAGTTTGGAACCACCAATACTCTTCCTAGACCTGGTCGCACGGCCAAACTGAGCAATCGGGAGAAGGCCTTGGTCAGGGAGGTGACCGATTGGTCACTTTGACAGAGCTCAAGAGGTTCCTCTTGCGGAGATGGGAGAACCTTCAGAAGGACAACATCTTGCAGCACTCCACCACTAAGGCCTTTATGGTAGAGTGCCAGAAAACGGAAGCCTTCCTTCAGTAAAAGGTCTTGACGCCCGTTTGGAGTTTTCCAAAAGGCACCTAAGGACTCTCAGACCAATGAGAAACAAGATTCTCAGGTATGATTGAACCAAGATTGAACACTTTGGCCTGAATTGTCAAACGTCACATCTGGATGAAACTGGCACCATCTCTACGGTGAAGCAGGGTGGTGGCAGCATCATGCTGTGGGGATGTTTTTCAGTGGCAGGGACTGGGAGACTAGTCAGGGATCGAGGGAAAGATGAACACAGCAAAGTACAGAAGAGATCCTTGATGAAAACCTGCTCCAGAGCGCTCAGGGACCTCAAACCGGGGTGAAGGTTCAGCTTCCAACAGGACAACAACCCTAAGCACACAGCAAGACAACGCAGGAGTGGCTTCTGGACAAGTCTTTGAATGCCCTTGAGTGGCCCAGCCAGAGCCCGGACTTGAACCAATCAACATCTTTGGAAGGACCTGAAAAAAAGCTGTGCAGCGACGCTCCCCATCCAACCTGACAGAGCTTGAGAGGATCTGCAGAGAAGAATGGGAGAATCTCCCCAAATACAGGTGTGCCAAGCTTGTAGCGCCATACCCAAGAAGACAAGGCTGTAATAGCTGCCAATAGTTTCTTAACAAAGTACTGAGTAAAAGGTCTGAATACTTACGTAAATGTGATATTTTATATATATATTTTTTTTACATTTGCAAACTTTTCTAAAAACCTGTTTTTGCTCTGTCATTATGGGGTATTGTGTGTAGATTGATGAGTGGGGAAAAATGATTTAATCCATTTGGAAATAGGCTGTAATGTAACAAAATGTGAAAAAAGTCAAGGGGTTTGAATACTTTCGAAATGCACTGTATATTTTAAGGGTATTCCACGTTAAAACTGTCAAAAAACGGTCAAAATAATTCCTTTTGCTTTTTGCCACACTTGGGAAACTTTTTTGCTACTCCACTTATCCTAGATTCCCTGGTTGTGATATGCTGATGTAGTGGGAGTTCTTTATAGAACATAGAAGATTCTAGAGAATTACATTCCCACAGGATTCCATAACCTGACAGCTGGATCACAATGGATCCTCCTCTCCATCCTTCTATCTCCACCCTCTTTCCTCTCATCTCTCATCCTCTCCTGTCTCTCTCCAGTCTTCACTCAGTGGAAGCAGATTATAAAGCTTGGAGCTCTCCACATCCCCTCCCTCTATCTCTGTTGATGACTCTCTGTGGATATACCTACACACACACATGCACGATKCACACGCGTCTAATGACATAAGCGCAGAAAAATGCTCAATACTAAGTCTGCAGAAAGCACACACACACAGACAGGATTAAAGCTCTGATATGGCAGTGCTGTCTAGAAACATCTTCCTCAGTCGCTGAAGGGAGGAACTGATGACACAGTGTGCTGAAGGAGAAGACAGCTAACAAATATGGCTATAGGAAAAGACTAAACGGCTTGTAGATCTAGGGACTATGCTGTGACATCAGAGKGTTGTACAGGGGGAGGGAGAGAACACATACAGTGCCTTCGGAAAGTATTCAGACCCCTTGACTTTCTTCACATTTTGTTACATTACAGCCTTATTCTAAAATCTATAAAATATATTTTCCCTCATCAACCTAAAGGTAAGAGGATGAAGCAGGCAGGCTTAGGGCAGGCAGAGCTAGTTCAGGCAGGCAGAGTAGTCAGGAGGCGGGCTCAAGAGACAGGACAAGCAAGGGTCAAAACCCCGAGGGTGAAAAAAAAGAGACTGGGGAAAAATAAGTAGCTGAGACAAAATGCTGGTTTTGACTGACTAACAAGATGCAACTGGCAACAGACAAACAGAGAACACAGGTGTAAATACCACAGGGGATTAATGGGGAGATGGGTGCACTGGAGGGGGTGGAGACAATCACAAAGACAGGTGAAACAGATCAGGTGTGACACTTGCTGGTCGTCAATCAACACAATAATTGAAAAACATGCTTATTTTATTTCACAATTGTGGCACCATTTAAAACAGCCAAACTCTATTCACAACAGTATTCAGTTTGGTAAGAGACAGCCATTAAGTAAACACTAGAATAAAATGGTTCTACCATTCTATGTGTTATAAAGACAGAAAAGAGGAATAGTCAACATAGACACTTTCGATTTTAGAGCAATAAAGAAATTGAAAAATGTATCTGAGAAACCAGAAACGCTTTCAAAATTATTATGCAAACATACTTTAGAACTATTAAATATAAAAATTGGAAGTTGTTGCGGGGATATGGTTAGATGAAGAATCAATATATTATTTTCTGATATTAGAGTATTTATCTGGTAATACTGTTATGTCAGTGTATTATGTATGTTTGTAAACAGTGTTTATATGTTAAATGATCATATTTCCTAAATTTTTAATTTAATGGTAAGGACTCTTGGAAGATTAGTCCAATGAAGGACTAAAAGAGGATCCTAATCAAACATAATGACTCTCTCTCTTTTCTCTATCCACCAGCAGGGTGCGCTCTGCTGAGGGGAAGGACAGCTGCATATGGCGAAACCATGTGTTTGAGTCTTTGATAGCATTCCACACAGTTCCCCTCCAGCAATTACCATTACCAATCCATTCATCCCAATGTAAGGTGCACACCTCCTCAAGCTATCTGCCAGGCCTGACCTATGTACATGCTTCACCTCCATCATCTCCTCCAGGTCATACCACCTGTGACTTGCAGCAGTAGATTGGACAGAAAAAGGGCTGTCTGGAAGAGAAAGAGAGAGGGGGGGAGATGGAGAGAGGAGAAAAGTGAGAGATGCAAAGGAGAGAGTCAGAGGGAGAGGGAAGAAAAGGAAAGGAAGAAAAAAAGAAAGGAAGAGAGGAGAGAAAGAGAATAGAAAAGGAAGGTAAGCAGAAATAAAAAGGGAAAAAGAAGAACCGGAGGAAAGAAGAGAATAGGAAAAAAGGGGGAAAAGAAAATAGAAAAGAGAGGAAAAATGAAGAAAAAAGGGAAGTGAGAAAATGAGATAGGATAAAAAAGAACAGAGAAAAAAGAAGAAGAAAGTGAAATAAGAAAAAGAAGAAAGAAGGATGAAAGAGAAGGAAAGAGAGAAAAGTAAGAAGATGAAGAGAAATGAAAGAATGAAAAGAAGAGAAGAAAGAAAAAAAAAGAAAAGGAAAAGAGGAAAAAAAGGATGAAGAAGAAAGAAAGAAAAGAGAAAGAATACCACCGCGGAACACACCACCGCGAAACCCACCAACCAGAAAAGTCAATATCACTAATATTTAATACACACATAGTAAAATTATGTCACCTCCACTATGCAAATGAAGTTTTCCTTTCATGCAAGTCATTCCCACCAATCAACCTTTAAGTATACAGCTTCCTAACTTAGTTCACGCCATATAAACGCCCTCTTGCTTATCAATTAAGTTTGATAATTTGGATGGGCAGGTTCTCTTAGAGCGCACTAACATGTCTCAAAGTTCATGACACTTAAAGGGAATCAGCAAGACTATATCTAGGTGTCATTGTCCTAGGCGCCTACGTGTCTCGGTATGTTGTCCTGAGTGGAATTTGTCAGACTATATGTGTATGTTTAGCATTAGTGTGTCAGTTGCCTTTGTTTGCTCTCCTATCCTTAGCTGTGCAATTTCTTAGAGCTTATTTTAATGTTCAGCTAGCTTATGTTACACTACAGGGTACTCTATAGCTTACTTGCTCAGAGGTGGCATGCAATAGCACTGGTTTGTTTACTAACAGCGGTAGGAAGGCTCTGTTGAGACAGTGTACGGAAGACATTGTCAGGTAGTTTCATGTTGTCTTCACCCATAATAAGACTGCTGGCAGGCAGCTCATAATGCCTAAAACAGTGACAGCAAACGTATGGACTGAATAATATATATTATCTATTATAATTTCTTAAATTATTATTTGTATTCCTACATGAAATAAAAAAAACACATTTTTCCTCACAAACAACTACATGGTGAAAGTTTAATGTAGGCTAGGGACATGTACTTCAGATCCTTTGGGGGCACTTAAGAACGCATATGTGTCGACTGGGATGTGTTGTCCCAAATGGCACCTTCCTTCAAAGTAGTTGCCTATGTAGGAATCGGGTGCCATTTGGGACACATTTTTTATGGTTATCATCTAAAACCAATGCTCAAGAAGGTTTCTTTCAAAACAGATCAAAATTGATGCGGTGTGTTTGAGCGTGTTTCCCATCAGATTGTCATTCCATTTGCATGTTTGTTAATGGCATATGATCATAATGTACAATGAAATATGACAATAGGTTAATTAAAACATCAAATAAATGTGACAAAATAATAATTGTGGAGTGGTTGAAAACAAGTTTTTAATGACCAACCTAAGTGTATGTAAACTTCCGACTTCAACTGTAGATATGCACGTCAGCTTTGACATCGGTTTTAACATCGGCTTTAAACTAGACATTGGGCATGCCGGCATTTTTAGCTAGATATCGTCCGATTCCGAATATGCTTACAGATCATATGTGCCTCCAATACTGAGTATGGATAAAACATTTATAACAACCTGCTCTTTCCATGAAATAGAATTGACAGATTGGAAGCTATTTTTTGTATTTAATAGGCAAGTCAGACCAATTCTTATTTTCAATGAGGCCTAGGATATGGGTTACTGCCTTGTTCAGGGGAGAACGACACGACTTTTTCCGTTGTCAGCTCAGGGATTCGATGATAGCAACCTTTCGGTTACTATCACAGCTCTACACTAGGCTAACCTGACGTTTTCGCCCATGATCCTTATTGGTGAACTTTGTTAAATCCACTTAAATCAGTATATAAAATCAAACATTATTTTTAAGCCCTGCGGAGGAAAACCAAAATTGAGACATGGATTGTGTATGTGTGGCCATTCAGAGGGTGTATGGGAGACAAATACTTTAAGTGCCTTTGAACGGACTGGTAGTATGAAAGCGGGTATGAAAAGCCAACTGACATTTACTCACTGAGGTGCTGGACTTGCTGCAAATACCCTCGACAACTACTGTGATTATTATTATTTTGAACCATGCTGGTCATTTATGAACATATTTGAAAACATCTGGGCCATGTTCCTGGTTTTAATTTCACCCGGCACAGCAGAAAGGACTGGCGCGCACCCCTCATAGCCTGGTTCTTCTAGGTTTTGGCTTTCTG
>NW_019943276.1:40636-93467 GCF_002910315.2 Salvelinus sp. IW2-2015 | reverse complement strand
GGGGAAGATGGGTGACACTGGAGGGGGGTGGAGACAATCACAAAGACAGGTGAAACAGATCAGGGTGTGACACTTGGCTGGTCGTCAATCAACACATAATTGAAAAACATGCTTTATTTTATTTCACATTGTGGCACCATTTAAAACAGCCAAACTCTATTCCAACAGTATTCAGTTTGGTAAGAGACAGACCATAAGTAAACACTAGGAATAAATGGTTCTACCATTCCTATGTGTTATAAAGACAGAAAAGAGGAACTAGTCAAAATAGAAAACACATTTCGATTTTAGAGCAAATAAAGAATTGAAAAATGTATCTGAGTTAAACCAGAAACCTTTCAAAATTATATGCAAACATACTTTAAGAACATTATAATATAAAAATTGGAAGGTTGTTGCGGGGATATGGTTAGATGAAGGAATCAATATATTATTTCTATATTAAGTATTTATCTGGTTAATTACTGTATGTCGTGTATTATGTATGTTTGTAAACAGTGTTTATATGTTCAAATGATTCATATTCTAAAATTTTATTTTAATGGTAAGGACTCTTGGAAGATTAGTCCTAATGAGAGGACTAAAGAGATCCTATCAAATAAATGACTGCCTCTCTTTTCTCTATCCACCACAGGGTGAGTCTGCTGAGGGGAGGACAGCTGCATAATGGAAACCATGTGTTTGATGTCTTTGATACCATTCCACACATTCCCCTCCCAGCAATTACCATTACAAGGTCCATTCATCCCAATTAAGGTGAACAACCTCCTCAAGCTATCTGCCAAGCCTGACCTATGTACATCTTCACCTCATCATCTCCTCAGGTTATACACCTGTGATTGCAGCAGTAGATTGGGACAGAAAGGGGCTGTTGGAAGAGAAAGAGAGAGGGGGGAGATGGAGAGAGAGAGAAAAGTGAGAGATGCAAAGGAGAGAGTCGAGAGGGGAGGAGGGAAGAGAAAGAAGGAGAAGAGAACAAGCATTCATTAGCATAGGCCTAATGTTGTTGTTGTGGCGGACTGACTGCTGCCCCGGTGTATCACACACACGCACACACACAATTTCACTCTCTCAAACGAGCACTGTTCTGCCGCCCCCCTCTGCTAATCAAGAGGGCTATGAACTGCCATGCCCCCAAGGCCACCCAATACCCAGCAACACCACATGCAGATGTCAGACAGGGGCACGAGAGGAGAAAGAAAAAGACGAGAGAGACATTGGTTACACCACTTACATGGCCATAATATGACATTAGAGAATGTTTACTATTCTTTTAAAACTTTTTGAGTGTAATGTTTACTGTCATTGTCTGATTGTTATTCAACTTTGTTTCATTATTCTATTTCACTTGGCTTTGAAATTGTAAACAGGTTTCCCATGCTAATAAGCCCATCTGATTGTACTTGATTAGAATGGAGAGAGAAGAAGACACTAAAACCCCAATAATGCATGCAGAGCAGAATTAGGCCGATACCCAACTACAAATTATCAAAATCGAAAAGAGGTGTTACATTCTACAACCATCAAAAGGAAGCGATCCCCAAAGTTCATAAGAAAGCCATCACCTACAGAGAGTGAACCTGGAGAAGAGCCCCCTAAGCAAGTTGTCCCATGGGCTCTGGTTCACAAACACAAACAGCGACCCCACAGAACCCCAGGACAGAAACACATCAGAGCCCAACCAAATCATGAGAATAACAAAAATATAATTTCTTGACACGATTGGAAGAAACTAACAATAAAACTAGAATGCTATTTGGGTCCTGAAAGAGATACACGTAGCAGAATAGTGAACCACGGACTATACCCAAAATTAAGAAACTATGCCCTATGTTCAGCACTCAGTGAGCATAGCCTTGCTATCTTGAAAAAGGCCGCGAAGGCATACCGGTCTCTGAAGAGAAGACAAGCTATGGCACCACTGCCCACAAAAGAGTAGAAACTGAGCTGCACTTCTTAACCTCCTGCCAATGTAGTGTCACGCGGGACTAGTTGTGCGAAAGAACAGACGCAGAGAGAGAGAAAGAACCCTTTGGGAAAATATCCTTAGTATTTATTCTTAAGGAAAACCTGATAAGGCCCGAATCCAGGCGTAAAGGCAAAAAACTTTGCCAAACACCCAAAATACACACACGTAACAACAAAACAATCCCGCACAAAACAAAAGGGTGGGATCAAACTCCTAATTTATAGGAGAAGCTCATACGAAACCAAAAAACAGGATGCAACGTAATAGACAAAAACAAACAGACAAACGGAAAAAGGATCCGGTTGTCGCGGCTAGCAATAGGAACTGGTGACGACGACCGCCAGCACCGCCCGAACAGGCAGGGGAGTCAACTTCGGCGGAGTCGTGACATTACCCCCTTGCGACGCGGCTCCCGCAGCGCGCCCCACCGGCCTCGAGACGACCCGCGAGGCGAGGGCCGGGCGATCCGGCTGGAGCGGTGGAAGTCTTTCAGTAAAGTAGTATACTAAAATTTCCCCCACCGGAAACCCAGCGCTCTCTCCGGACCGTACCCCTCCCAGTCCACGAGGTACTGTAGGCCCTCACCGGCGTCCGGAGTCCAGAATGGCACTACTGTGTTACGCGGGGACCCCTCATCTCCAGAGGGGTGGAAGGGACCTCAGCACCTCACCTCCTTGCGGGACCCAGCACCACCGGCCTGAGGAGGACACATGAAACGAGGTTAATACGTTAATTACCTAGGAGTTGTAAACCTTATAACACACCTCGCTTTATTCTCCTCACGGACTTTAAACGGCCCCACACACTGCGGCCCCAGCTTCCGACAGGGCGAGGCGGAGAGGCAGGTTCGGTCGAGAGCCAGACCCTGTCCCCCGGTTGAACACGGGGGCCTCACTGCGTGCTTGGTCAGCGCTCCTCTTACCGTTGTCCTGCTAACTTTAGCCATTCCTGAACGGCTTTTTCCAGGCTGTGCCTTGGAGCGCTGACCCATTCCTCTACCGCAGAGCCTCGGTCTGACTCTTGGTGCCATGGGGCCGGACCGGCTGGTAACCCAAACCACACACTCAAACGGGGACATGTTTGTTGAGGAGTGGCGGAAGGGATTTCTGAGCGAGCTCAGCCCAGAGGAACATACCTCGCCCACTTCACCAGGCCGTCCGGGCTAATTATTGACCGCAAGAACCCTGCCCACATCCTGGTTTACGCAGGCGTCCACCTGCACGCATTACTTCGGGTGAACCCGGAGTCCAAGCTGACCGAGACCCCAGTCTTTCGCATTAAACGCCTCTCCAAAACTCTGGACGTGAATTGGGGGCCCGCATAGACGTATCCTCAGGCACCCCATAGTGCCGGAAAGACAGGTAAACAAGGCGGCCGCAGTCTGGCAGGGCACGGTAGGAGACCGGCAACGGGATGAGACGGCAGGACTTGGGAAAACCGTCCACAACGACCAATCTGAGTACTCCCTGGGCACGGGGCAAGATCGGTAAGAAAGACTCCACCGATAAGTTGTCCACGGCCGTGGCTGGAACGGAAAGGGGCTGTAAACTTCCCTCTAGGCAGTTGCGCAGGAGCCTGCTCTGAGCACCACAGCGGCAGCAGGAGGAACATAAAATCTCACGTGCCTTAGCTAACTGGGCCACCAAGATCTCACCTCTAAGACTCCGCACTGTCCTCTCGATGCCAGATGACCCGAGGAGGGAGAGTATGACCCAAACGGATTAGCTTATCCGACCCCTCCGGCACGTACGGAACCCCCCGCGGGACAGTTAGGAGGTCTGCTCTAACCGTGAGCTCTCTCTATCTCCGCGTCCACCTCCCATACCACAGGTGCCACGAGAACATGAAGGGTGTGGAATGATGGAGTTGGCAACAACCGCTCCTCGGTATCACTAGAGACAGGACAGCGCGTCGCCTTGTGTTTCATGGGAGCGGCGGTCGGTACGAGGGAGTGGTGAACTGACAACCGGGAGTGAAAAAACATAGCCCATCTAGCTGACGGATTTAGTCTCCTCGCCTCCCGGAATTTACTCGAGATTACGATGGTCAGCCAGATGAGAACCACAGGTTTTTCGCCACCTCAGCCAATGTCTCCAACCTTGCAGACCTTGACTACAGCTTAACAACTCCCTGGTCCCCACATCATGTTTCGCTCCGCCGACCGAGGCTTCTCAAAAGAAGGCACAAGGCGGAGCGTTGTGGCTGCGCGAGCGCGGGACAGCACGTGCCCCGACCCCGCCTCGGACAGCGTCCACCTGTCCACATGAACGCTAAAGAGGGCCGGATGCGCCAAACGGGCGATTGCTAAAAGCAGCTCCTTCAGACGACTGAAAGCTTCTGTCCGCCTTTGTGACCAACGCAAGCGCACCGGTCCTCCCTTCAAGCAGTGAGGTAATGGGAGAGCCACCTGCCAAAACCCCGGATAAACCTCCAGGTAGTCATTGGCAAACCCTAAAAAAAACCGCTGCACCGCTCACCGTTCCTGGGGTCGGGGGAGTCGGCCAATTTACCACACCACAGGTGTTTTACCACCCTGCGCAATGTAATGGGTCATCCTCCATCACACCCCTGTACGTGTCGAAAATACACCTGAGTTACATCAGCGAAGGAAGGAAACGGGCCTGTTTAAGGAACTCGACATTTCTCCCGCCTTGCAAATACAGGTCAATGCCTCCGAGCAGTCGCCCAATGTACTTACGCACCAGAGACACATGCGCCGCGCGGGTGGCAGAGTAGTCAAGACTGTCATCAATTACCTACCACTCCCTGCCCCGAGCAGATCTCGGGAATCTCACTCTACGAAGATTGAAAGACAGCTGGAGCATTCTTAACCCATATGCATTGACGCGTACTCTAATGCCAGATGGTAGTTACAAAATGCGGTTTCCACTCATCTCCTCCCCGGATACGCACCAGATTATACGCACTCCTCAGGTCCAATTTTGTTGAAAGAAGCGTTGCCCCTGAAATGATATCCACCGCGCGTAGCGATGAGAGGTTAGTGGGTAACTAAATCCCCATTGGTGATGGAATTAGACCCTCGTAATCAATGCAACGGCGTAAACCGCCATTTCCTTCTTCTTCACAAAAAGAAGCTCGATGGGAGACAGTGATGCGGAGGCGAATGTATCCCATGTCCCAGGATTCAGTAACAGGATGTTCCCATAGCCGCTGTCTCCTCCCTGGGACAAGGATACAGTGACTCCTAGGAAGTGCAGCTTCTCCAGGAGTTTATCGCGCGCCCTCGTCGATGGGGTGGTTAATTGGGTCGCTCCGTTGACTGAAGATGATAGCACAATCGGCATATTCAGAGGGAATGCGCACGGTGGGAAACCTGGTCTGACTCTCACCGTGAGTCGCACCAACGGCAAAACTCGCTAAACCTGCCCCTGAACGACTCCTCTGGACCACGCCCTTAAGAGCCCCTGTCCAGGAAATCACGGGTGGTGCTTGAGCTAGCCAGGAATTACCCGAACACGTGGAAACGCAGGTGAGTCGATAAGGAAACAACTAATTTGCTCCTTAATGACTACCCGCTTACCATGTCCAGTGCTACCTGGGCCTGCCCTGGACCATTTCCTGACCCTAATGTTCTCGGCTATCTTAAGGGTGGCACAGGAAGGTAGGTCTAACGACACAAGGAATCCCATAGCCTAATCGCGAGCCCCATCAATGAAATTCCCAGCTGCGGCTGAATCCGACTAGCGCCTTATGCTGTAGAGAGGGAGAAACCCGGGGAAATAGGGTTAAACTTACATATGACGTAACAGGAGCTACTGGGTAAAGTCTAGGTGCTGATGGTCACCTTGGGTATCGGGATAGTGTTCCGCCTGCCCCTCCGACTTCCCAGAGAGTTCTCCAGCACCGTTCGGCCGTGTCTTCTTCCGACCACCAATTTTTGACACTCTCCTCCGTTCCCTTTTTTCGCTGCCCCCCCTAACTCCATTAGGGATAGGAGCCAGGAAGGCGCTGGGAGGGAAGGTGCGGTGATCAGGACTTTTTGCGTAACGTCCGCTGGATATAGTGTATATGTTATGGCCATGTCAATTAAAGTTCGTCCAGCTGGAGTGTTGGGTGTCCCGACACGCTAGCTCCCTGCGGACGTCCTCACCGAAGCTGCATCGGGAAATCGGTCTATTAAGGCCCTGTCGTTCCACCCTGCTCCTGCAGCCAAGGTCCTGAACTCCAGGGGCAAGTCCTGTACGCTGCCTGTGCTCCTGACGCAGGTGGAAACAGCCGTTCAACCCGCCGCACGACCCTTGGTGGTTGGTCAAACACAGCTCGGAATGGCGGTGAACGCAGGGTAATGATCCCTCGCGAGTTGGGCCATTCCACACTGCGTTGGCCCATTCAAGAGCTCGTCCAAGTCAAACAGGAGACGAGGGCGTCGACGCTCTCCTCTCCGGAGGGAGTAGGACGAAACGGTCGCAGGTAAAGTTCCAGCGGCAGAAGGAAACCCCCTGAACACCCGGCCGCCATTCCATCATACTCCCGTGGGCAGGCACACCGAAGAGCCCCGAACCGGATGCTGAAACAGGAACAAAGGAGGTGTTGGAGGAGGGGGGTTGCTGAGATGAGGTGGGAAGCCACTCCTTCCCATCGATTTCATCCTCTCCATCATTTGTCCATAGCCGACCAATTCTGTGGAAACATGGGTGGATGGAGGACCCCTTTCCTCACATCGATGGGAGAGTGAGACGCGGCTGCTTCCTGCTGGTTCCATTTGGTGAGTTGGGGATTCTGTCACGCGGACAGGTTGCAAAGAACCAGACGCAGGAGAGAGAGAAACGCTTGGGAAAAAATATTCCTTATATTTATTCTTAAGGAAAACTGAATACCCCGACATCCAGGGCGTAAAGAACCACTTGCCAAACACCCAAAATACACACACGTAACAAAAAACATCCCGCACAAAACAAGGGCGGTGGTCAAACTCCTAATTATAGGGAAGCTCATTACGAAACAAAAACAGGTGCAAACTAATAAGACCAAAAAACAAACAGAACAAACGAAAAAGGGATCGGTGGCGGCTAGTAGGACGGTGACGACGACCGCCGAGCACCGCCCGACAGGCAGGGGTCAACTTCGGCGGAAGTGGTGACAGTATGACCATTATTAGGACACAATTTCCTTCAGATTGCACAGACCCACAAAGAATTTGAAAACACAAATCCAATTTTGATTTAAACTCCCATATCTATTGGGTGAAATACCACATTGTGCAATCACAGCAGCAATATTTGTGACCTGTTGCCACAAGAAAAGGGCAACCAGTGAAAAACAAACACCCAGTTAAATACAAACCCAATATTTATGTTTATTTATTTTCCTCTTTGTACTTAAACTTTTGCACATCATTACAACCACTGTATATAGACATAATATGACATTTGAAATGTATTTATTGTTGTGTGAGTGTTTAATGTTTACTGTAAAAAAAAAAGTTCACTCTCTTCTTTTTGTTCATGCTTACAACCTTACTCTAAAATGGATAAAAAAATGTCGCCCCCCTCCCCCATCAATCACAACAATACCCCATCATGACAAAGCAAAAAACAGGTTTTTAATTTTTTTGTGCAAATTATAAATAAAAAAAAAAATAAATAAATGATTACATAAGTATTCAGACCCTTTAATCAGTGATTACAGCCTCAAGTCTTCTTGGGTATGATGCTACAACCATGGAACACTTTATTCTTCTCTGCAGATCCTCTCAAGCTCTGGCAGGTTGGATGGGCACGTCGCTGAACAGCTATTTCAGGTTCTCCAGAAATGTTAGATTCGGGTTCAAGTCCAGGCTCTGACTAGGCCACTCAAGGACATTCAGAGACTTGTCCCGAAGCCCACTCCTGTGTTGTCTTTCTTAGTGTCTTTGCCCTCTTGAAAGGTGAACCTTCGCCCAAGTCCGAGGTCCTGAGCTCCTCTGGTACAGGTTTTCATCAAGGATCTCTCTGTACTTTGCTCAGTTCATCTTTCCTTCGATCCTGACTAGTCTCTGTACTTTGCTTCATCGTCTTTCCTTCGATCCGGACTAATCCCAGTCCCTGCCGCTGATAACACACATAGCTGCCACCACCATGCCCACCTAGGATGGTGCCACGTTTCCCTCCAGACGTGACGCTTGGCATTCAGGCCAAAGAGTTCAATATGTGTTTCATCAGACCAGAGAATCTTGTTCTCATGGTCTACAAGTCTTTAATTGCCTTTTGGACAAACTCCAAGCGGCTTTCACTGTGCCATTTACTTGAGGGTGGCTTCCGTCTGGCCACTCTACCATAAGGGCGCCTATTGGTGGAATGCTGCAGAGATGTTTGTCCTTCTGGAAGTTATCCTATCCCACAGAGAAACTCTGGAGCTCTGTCAGAGGTGACCATCGGGCTTTTGATCACCTCCCTGACCAAGGCCCCTTGATCAATGAAACAGGATGCACCTGAGCCAATTTCGAGTCTCATAGAAAAGGTCTGAATACTTATGTAAATAATTTTTATTTTTACAAATTTGCAAAAATGTCAAAAAAAATCTGTGGGTACTGTGGTGTGCCCCTACTCTGGATTATCAAGCCCTGACTACCTTGACCTGTCATTTGCCTGCCCCTGTTGCTGTAATAAACATTTACTTTGACACAGTCTGCATCTGGGTCTTACCTTCAAACCTGATAGTMMKRRCYRGYYMKKACTGACCCAGCAKTCCCGGGCCAGCTGCGYGACTCCATCTCCTCTCAAGRAGCAACCATCGRGAGGCACGAGGAACTGCTTCGTGGCCTTAGGGAGGGGGTCCAAACGTTGGCTGAACGCCATGACCGGGCATTGTATATTTTGCTGGAGCAATTCCGCAGGTTGTCTGGGAGGCAGCCTACTACGGTGGTAACCCTACAGCCCCTCAGTAACCTAGCTGCTAGCAGTGCCGTCTCATCGGTCACTCCACCGGAGCCCCACTTACACCCATCGGAGTGTAAGCTTCAATGGAGACCCGAACACGTGTCGGGTGTCTCTAGCTCAGTGTGCTCTCATTCTCAAGCTTCAGCCCCCCTCCTTCTCCCAGATTGCTCCAAGAATGCCTATCTCATCACACTATGTCCGGGAGGGCTCTCRCCTGGGCTACTGCTGTATGGGAACAACAGTTGGTCATATGCGTTAGKCTGGAGGGGTTTGTGGGAGAGGTGAAGGTTTTTTACGCCCCATTCTCCGGGAGAGAAGCTGCCCGGAAGMTAATCCAGCTTCGGCAGGACTCCCACTGTGTGGCAGATTGTGTGGAATTCCGCACGTTGGCAGCAGAGAGTGCTTGGAACCAGGAAGCACTGTTCGATATGTTCCTGCACGGCGTCTCGGAGGAGCCAGGAACGGCGAACGGAGAGGAAATTCGACTTTGCTTGCATGTCCAGGGATTCCCATCTTGCCTCATCCCAGAAGTCCCCGATGATCTCGTTGCTGAGAGAATCTGAGGCTTACCGACCTTCCCCTAAGACGGCTGAGCCACCGCTTCCCCAGCCTATGAACAGGTAAGAGCTGGCTGTTGCCAGCGGAATGGTAACACAGGATCAACACGAAGAGTTGTCTGTATTGTGGGACTCTTGGTCATTTGTGTCCTCTTGTCCTTTAAAAAAGACCAGGCTCACTAGTAGGAGTGAGTACTCTGGTGTGCCATATGGAGAAACTTTCTTGCTGTTCCTTGCTCGCAGCCCCTTTTCATGCCATTCTGCTGTGGGGAAACCAGTCAAAATCCCCCTGGTCCTCATTGACTCTGGGACGATGAGAGCTTTTAGGATGCTACCCTGGCTTCCGAGCTGAACATACCCACGTCAGCCCTTTTCGCTCCCATTGAATGTTAGAGAGCTGGATGGGCGCTCTATAGGCCGCGTCATTCATATTACCCCTCCCATATTACCTCCTACGGGTGTCAGGGAATCACAGCGAGACTATTCAATTCCCTGCTCATGAAGTCTCCTCAGATTCCGTAGTTTTGGGGATTCTCCTGGCTCCAGCGACACAATCCTCCTCATAACTGGTCTACTGGTGTCATCATGGGCTGGAGTCCATTTCTGCCATGCCCAGTGTCTGAAGTCGGCGCAACTTTCCCTGGGACGTATTCCGGGGGCTAGAGAAGATGCCCCGGACCTCTCCGCCATTCCCACGGAGTACCAGGACTTTTGGGAGGTGTTCAACAAGGCCCGGGGCCACTTCACTTTGCTGCACTGACCCATATGACTGCGGGATTGACCTTTTCCCTAGCACCACTCCGCCCCGGGGACAACTGTACTTGCTGTCGGGACCGGAGGCCAAGGCTATGGACACACTACATTGGGGACTCCCTAGGCTGCAGGATTTATACGTCCTTCATCCTCTCCCGCCGGCGGCAGGGTTCTTTGTGGAGAAGAACGACAAGAACCTGCGCCTGTGCATCGACTACGGGGACTCAATTAGCATAACGGTGAAGAACCGCTACGCTACCACTCATCTCCTCGGCCTTCAAGCCAACTCCAGGGGGCCACCGTGTTTTTCCAAGCTGGATCTACGGAACGCCTACACCTGGTGCGGATACGGGAGGGATGAGTGGTAAGACCGCCTTCAACACGGCCAGAGGCCACTAAGTATTTGGTCATGCCATTTTGGCCTCACCAATGCCCCTGCCTGTGTTCCAGGCTCTGGTAAATGATGTTCTCTGCAACATGTTGAACTGGTTCGTCTTGTCTACATTGATGACATCTTCGTCTTCTCCCACTCCCCAAGAACATGTGTTCCACGTCCAACAGGTTCTTTCAAAGCCAGAGACATCCTGGACCCAGGCCTCATCGCGGATTTCACAACGCCAACACCCCGGTCAACCAGTATGCGCCCAGGTAGGACGCCCTAGAGAGGGGGGGGGGGTAACTGTCACACCCTGATCTGTTTCACCTGTCTTTGTGATTCTCACACCCCTCCAGGTGTCACTCATCTTCCCCATTATCCCCTGTATATTTATACCTGTGTTCTCTGTTTGTCTGTTACCAGTTCGTCTTGTTTATCAAAGTCAACCAGCGTTTTTTCTCAGCTACTTGCTTTCCCCAGTCTCTCTTTTCCTCGCCCTCCTGGTTTTGACCCTTGCCTGTCCTGTTTTGAGCCCGTCTGCCTGACCGCTCTGCCTTGCCCTGAGCCTGCCTGCCGTCCTGTAACTTTGCCCCACCTCTGGATTACCTACTTTGCCTGACCCTGAGCCAGTCTGCCATCCTGTACCTTTTTGCCACGCTACTTTGCACCTACCTTCAAACCTGATACCAAGAGCATTGAGCATGACTAAAACAGAAGAACCATATCTCCACCTTAAAACAATCCTTGCTGCTTGTTTCTGTTCAATCTGATGCACACAGAACAATAGTTAACTTGACTCCCAATTAATGCTTGGGTTGTTTGCTTAAGAATCTTTCCCGGTAAATATTTAGCTATCCTTCTGATCATGCATGCATGTAATATATWTTTTTTTACATAGATTACTTATTTGAGACGCTGCACCCCTAGTAGTTTGGTTTCTGCCACTTCCTCAATTTGTACTGCCCTCGTACTTAATTGTATCCCATGCTGTGTTGACCTTTTCCTGGTGGAACAGACCAACATAACCTTGGTTTTCTTGGTGTTCAAAACAAGTTTGTTCCGGTAAACCCACTCCCTGATATTTCCCAGATCTACTTGTAGAGCTTGCTATATCTGTTGAACCGATTGTCTTGATGTATAAATTGTAGTATCATCTGCAAATATAGTAGTTTGAGTTTCAGATAAGGCATAAGGAAGATCGTTGGTATATATTAAGTGAAGAAGGGGCCCAAGGCAGCTGCCCTGCGGTATTCCACAGTTTAAAGCATGAGGGGAAGAAAACGACCCATTGATATAGGTGGACTGTTTCCTGTTAGTTAGATATGCCTGTACCCAATTCAATGCTGCCTCCATAATGCAATAATYTTGCACTAAATAAAATGCTGCACTGAAATCTAAAAATAGTACACCTGCCATTATCCATAGCATTGAGCCATTGGTCAGTCAGTGATGGAAGAGGTTCAGGAGTGAGGGATAGAAAGAGAACAAGGAGTAGTAGAGGTCAGAGCTGGGTGGATAAAGAGAGGAAGAGAAGGATAGATGAAGAAGAGATGGATAGAAGGAGATATAAAGGGGAAGAAGAAGGTCCCCAGAGACACATCTTCAGGAAGGAACAATGATATATATAAACTTCTGGATTGCTGATGCTATGTRTTGGCCAGTGAGAGGCTTTGAAGCCACCGGTCKGACATATTTGCACTCCCCAGAAGAAGCAGAAGGACAAAATGACATGTATTTSAGTATTTACATTGTAGTGGGGACAGTAACATAAAAAGGATACTTTAAGGAAAACAAAGTTGCACACCTCTTCAAGGAACCCCCACTGGTGGTCAATAAGAGTGGTCACAATATTGGAGACAGCTTGGTGAGATCTGACCTGATCCCTGAGCCCACTCAGACACTCTTGACATCCATTCCAAATKGGAWCTACAAAYGTGGCTCATGCGCACAGTGCAATAGCACTACAAAAATATCCTCTTTCAGACACCCACATACAGATCGAAAAATTCCTGTTAGGGGTATCATCTGATGCAAGACAAAGGGAGTAATCTATCTCATCACCCTTCTTATGAASAATTATATTTTCCGTGAACAGGTCTTGTAAATGAATATATTCTTTCTACAGCTTATCAGATATGTTCCCCCTGTTGATGATGCCTGTTATGCATTATGGTTGAAMCAAAAGATTACAAAAACATTTCATGAAATTGGAAATATTTAAATATATAGGTAAAATTGTATGAAACAATAATGTTAATGTTATGCTAATGCTAATGATAACAATGACATAATATATTCAATATGCTGTGAGCTATTGTCTTTTAACAGTTTCGCTCGGTTCATTCTGATCAACCTACTGTAGCAATTACGACACACCCCTCACTATTGTCATTGATTGTACTAATTGCASTGTTTGTCTACATMAACTGGTTCAAGCATTCATGACATTACCCTGAAGAAGACACAGTGATGCCATACCATTGGTGTTTTTTTACCCAATAAATTACTGGGAGCTTATATATATGGTGTGCGACTCTCGTTGTTTTTATAGCTTACAGTTTGTTCTCCGTTAGTCAGCACCTCCACACTAAATAATTTTCTCTGGGTGTGCGCCAGCTCATGCTTTTGATTGGACTGATCATGTCAACATCATACTTTCAAAATCTTAGCTAGCAGTCATCATCATGAATCAGGTCGACAATCTACTGGCAAATCCTTTTCAATCCTTGTAATATGAAGAGAAATTACAGATAAAACGTATCGGCGCTCATCGGCCATTGGACATAAACATTACACAACAAGCTGGAAATCGCAAATTCAACAATGAGTGGTTTGGAAGGAATCAATGGCTAACTGCAAGCATTGCAAATTAATCACTAGCCTGCTATTCAGTGGAGAGGCTGTGTGGTCCAAGTYTGGGTTTAACTTCTTAGGGCTAGGCCCCTTTTCTCTCCACTTCCTGCCTGAATGACGTTCCCAAAGTAAACTGCCTGTAGCTCAGGCCCTGAAKCCAGGATATGCATATAATTGGTACCATTGGAAAGAAGATTATTTTTGAGAGAGACCATCCTCTTAGAAATGCAAGAGAAAGGTCATATTGAAAACTCCCTGGGTGCAATTCCTATGGCTTTCATGGGGTGTTTGCAGTCCTATGTTTCAGCTGTCAGGCTTGTAACTTCAAAATTGAATAAGAAATAACAGTTTTAGTAGAAAGACCAGTCTTGGAAATGTGTGTTTGCGCACGCCATGAAGACATTACGCACCTGCTAAAATCGGTTTCCTATTGAACATACTTTTTCCGAAATAAATATTATAGTTTGATAAAATTTTAGGGTATCTGAGGAGTAATAGCATATTTGACTTGTTGAAACAAAGTTTAGGGGTCGATTTTGAGTTCCTTTCTCTGCAAGTTGAACGAGTGGATTATCATCGAGGGGCGCACTACATAGAATTTTGGGATATAAAGAAGGATTTTATCTAACAAAACGACACTACATGTTATAGCTGGGATCCATAGGATGACACATCAGAGGAAGATTTTCAAAAAGTAAGTGAATATTTAATTGTTATATGTGAATGTATGAAACCTGTGCCGGTGGAAAAATATTTTGATGTGGGGCACCATCCTCAAACAATCGCATGGCATGTTTTCGCTGTAATARCTACTGTAAATCGGACAGTGCAGTTAGATTAACAAGAATTTAAGCTTTCAGCCAATATAAGACACTTTTATGTACCTAAATGTTTAAAATCCATAATATTTATGATTATTTATTTGAATTGCGTGCCCTYCAGTTTTACCAGAAGTTGTCCTGCTAGCGGGACACCTATGCTTATTAAGGGTCTCTTTTCCAAGCTTAAAAGGATAAACATTCACATGCAACACCATGGGCCAGAAAAAGGTTGAATACACTGGCCATGCTGTCAATCCAGAATGACTTCTGCCGCGTTCAAAACAACTGGAAACTTGGAACTGGGAAATCTCAGAGTTCAAGACAACTGKAACTCTGAAAATATCACGCTCCGACTGGGAAAATACAYTTTGAACGCTCATCCAACTCAGAATTCCAAATCGGGAACTCGGGCCTCTTTCTAGAGCTCCGACCTAAAGATCACTGATGTCATGATTCAACCTTGTTTTTTTCAGAGTTCCCAGTTGTCTTGAAAGCACCATAAGTCCAGAATGCCAGACTTTGATAATGTTTGATGACAAAATTTGCCCACAAGAAGGACCACTGCGCCACCTTCCTGTTCAAGTGAGCACAGCACAACAAGGTGAGGCCAAAAATGTATTGTGTACTGCTGCATAAATGATGTAATATGCCAGGGAGATATGTATACTGTAGCTAAGAAAGTAATACTCAGTGTTTGTTGTGTAGTAAGCTGTTAGTAGCCCATGTGCCTCACCCTAATAATTTGGTYCCTTTCCCCATCATAACTTAGCATACTGTTCTGACTTGGTGGTGCAAATGTAGCCTATAACCAGTTTTAGAGAAATGTAATCATTGAATATTGTAATAGCTTTCATTGTCTGCTTATATCGGGAGCCGAAGACGTGGATGTCGATTAAGGCAGCCCCCCGTACCTCTCTGATTCAGAGGGGTTGGGTTAAATGCGGAAGACACATTTCAGTTGAATGCATTCAGTTGTACAACTGACTAGGTATCCCCCTTTCCCTTTCCCTTCCCCATTTATTTATCCTACGGTTCTAACTTGGTGTACAGGGAGAATACTGTAAGAACGGCCTATGTTCTGAATTCTCACGCTGTACTTTTCAAAAAAGTGCTGAACAAATAGTTATATTGACTACRTCCATCTTAGCTCGCTCATTAATGTCTTACTCGAAATGACGGATTGCCTCTTATCCGCTCATCGTTCCCTTATGCCATAGTTTGTACATCTCAATTGTCAGTAGAAACCACATTTGTTTAAGCGAAGCCAGCCATATCAGCTATGTTTTTTTTAAAGGCAGTAAATGAGRCTGAATGAACTGTTTCGCTGCCAGACAAGGCTCCGCTGATATCCAGGTGTAGCRGTGGKAAGGATTCACTCCATGGTGCTGAATAGAAAGCTCTGCTGTTGGGACAGTTTTATGTAGGCCCTAACAGTTTGTGGGCATCGTTTGTCACTGTTATAGTGCAATTAATGTATTGTTTAGTGTTGTGTTGTGTTGTGGCTTTGCTGGCATGGATCTAAAAACATTTTTTGTTTGTTTGCCGCACCAAGATATACATGCTAAAATCGCCACTGGCAACCCTACTCATGGGATCAAAAAGTCCTGCACATTCCTGCATACTAAGTAGCTCTCCAGGAGGGGAGTTAGTCACCTTTGAAGGGTACTTCTCAGAACCAGTAGGGTACCTCTCTGTAAGAAATGGGGTGTCCAATACTGGGAATAATGTGCCAAAGATGTTCTGCTCATAAGAGCTCATTTGTTGCTCTATTTCTATCCAGCTSGTGGATGTGTGAGGTTCTATCCTCTCTTTCAGATACGGCTGTGTGGCCATGCAGCATCAACATTCAGCTCAGGTCTCAGGTTCAGAATGAATCTTATAGTTATGGTTCCCTCACACATTCATTTTCCCAGCCAGGGGACGACTGTCACAAAACATATTAACAGTATGGTACTCAGAGGAAATGGACACGGCTTAATATTCAGCAACCGTCTGATTCAGCATCGAACACGCACTACTGCTTCCACATACGCACAACACCACCACCCTTCACGGCTATACACACTCCAAACATACTCATGGTGCATTGGTAATCAATCACCTCTGTTCACACTTTGTTGTGCCGGAGCGCATCTGTTTTTCAAAGCCCATCATCAGAGAGAGCAGCCAGGGGAGTAGTGGATGGTATCGCTGAGACAGGAAGTAAATTACTTTAGGTTCCAACTGTGTCAAATTGAAGAAAAAGGCATTCAAATATCCTGGATGAACTGAGGAGGAAAATCCTAATTGAAAGCAATGGGAAACTGTCCAACTCATGAATGTGAGTTGATTGGTTAAATGGATTAGGTTGGAATTGAGTTCACCCCAACCCTGACCTCCATTTATCATCATGGAGAGTCCATAATGTACGAAATGAATAAGCAATGGCAGCAGGCTATCCTTTCCCATTCTTTTCTACATAGGCGTGTGCGTGTGTGTGTGTACCCAAGAAATATTATTATCTTCCAGGTACCGAAAAATCCCAGCAAGGATAGTAAAACAAGGAAAATTCTCCCTCGTGAAGGCCATTTTAAGTTTAGGGTTAGGATAGGGTTAGCGGTTAGGTTTAGGGTAAGGGTTAGTAGTTATAGTAGTAGTATCAGTAGTAGTAATAGTATTAGTAGTAGTAGTAGTAGTAGTGCTAGTAGTAGTAATAGTAGCAATAGTAGTAGTAGTAATAATAATAATAGTAATAGTAGTAATAGTAATAGTAGTAATAGTAGTAATAATAGTAATAGTAGTAATAGTAGTAATAGTAATAATAGTAATAGTAGTAATAGTAGTAATAATAGTAATAGTAGTAATAGTAGTAATAATAGTAATAATAGTAATAATAGTAGTAGAGTAGTAGTAGTAATAGTAGTAATAATAGTAATAGTAGTAATAATAGTAGTAGTAGTACTAGAAGAAGTAATTGCGGCAATAGTAGCAGTAGTAATAGTAGCAATAATAATAGTAGTAGTACTAGAATAAGTCATTGTAGCAATAGTAGCAGTAGTAGTAGTAGTAATAGTAGCAATAATAATAATAGTAGTAGTAGTAGCAGTAGCAGCCTGCTACTGCACTGCAGTAGTAACGGAGTAACGGCTGATAGCATGTTTGGCATTACAACATGGCTGAGTACTCCATCCTTCCCAGCTCATCATCTTCTACAGCTGGAGAGTATACAGACAGTGCAGTGCTATACAGACAGTGCCAAACCAGACTCCAACATCACGCTCTCATAAACAACTACAGCAGCCATCCACATCCGTCTCTCACCATCTTAATTATTTTCTAGGGTGATAAATGTCCACAGCAGATTGTAATTAAGTCCAGCAGCACTGTCTTATCTTACCATTGTAAAACTAGGACAAACTCCCTCTTGCTCTTTCCACTGCGGAGTAATGGATCACATTGAGTGCTTTTCCAGGAGCGCTACTGTATATTGCAGGCTGCAGCAGTGCCAATACAGGAACACTATATTACAGCCAGGAGTCCAACTACACAAAGACAAGGGGAAAGACTGGAGACTTTCTGACAATATACATCATGCCTGACGCCATTCCATACACTTGAACTTGCTGTTTTAGTAGATGACCGCAGGGGATCTATCTGCAATGTATCACTTTTAAATCTGTCTACTAAGAGGGTAAAACCCCCAACCCGGTGAATATTTCCCCTGACTTCAGCAGCCGTGGGGGTTTGGAGTGAGTGATGTAAGCACTGTCAGTTTCAGCACCTCAGTCAGCGCCTAACTCTGCATCCCACACACAAACACACACACACACACACACGGTCAATAATACCTATCACAGGCAATGGTAGACCATGAGAAAATAAGAGCTGATCGATATACTGCAGCTAGAGCATGTTCTATAGGGAATCATAACCTGACCTTTGACCTCTCCACACTCATGCATGCAGGCACGCACATACCTTGTAGCATGAAGAAGAAAAAAAAAAAATCTCTGACTTGCTTTTCTCCTCTTTCACATTGTTCTTTATCTTGACCTTTCTCTGCTGCCAGTATGTGTTATAGTTGGCAACTGAAGGCTCCCTCACCTCATTTACAGACGGGCTAGTTCGGAGTAAGTGTGCGTGTGAGACAGGTCTGAAACAGTGGCTGTCGGWGCAATGGGGAGTAACGGGGAGAGACTCCACACTATCTGTCCTGACTGTCTGTTTCTGCTGTAGCTGACTTGACATCGTCTTGTTTTTCGTAATCGCTGTACTTGCAGCTTGACACGTCAAATGTAAATGAGTCCATAGTGAAGGAAGGGGGAGAATATGGCCTGAAGAGATCATGGCAAGGAAAGCTTTGTTTAGCATACTGCCCCTTAAGAACCTTGTTCCGCACTCTTCTATCCCCAGAAGGGATTAAGCCCAAGTCTTTTTGTGTCAATATACCCACAAGAGGCTGGAGACTGAGGTTACAGAGACATCAACCTCTCCTGTCATCTCAGTATGCAGCTCTTTGTGGATCTCACTGTAATAAATTATGTCCTGCAGTGGTGACACAGAGTGGGGCATTCAATTACTGGAAAGGGAGGAATAGAATGAATAGAAGTCCTTTTCTATGTTCACATAAATCAACCTTTTTTCCCCCTCTAAAATGTATAATTTTCTCAGACGTGGCACATGTTGACTATTTACATCCTGAATGATGGATTCTTGCAATCCATATAGGTCAATTCCTTCTTGTCGAGTCCTTCTAATCTAACGTCATCTTTTTTTCCAATCAACCACATACTGACACACAATCACAATGCTCTCACTTCTCTTACCTGACACTTCTCCAACAGTTCTTTTAAAGGTTTTTCTTCCTCCGACAGAGATTGGAGATGTGAGAGAAATAGAGGTGGAGAGAGAAATATCAAAGAAAGCGTCCTGCCTCTGTGCGACTGTCACAATTTCTATAGGAGCGCTCTTTCCACAACAGTCCACAAACACTCCCTCCACTCGCACGCGACCGAGTAGTCCGACCTCCTCATTTAAAGCCACGAGCCCTGAACCCCGCCCCCTCACGCTCAGTCGCGCGCTGAACGGAGAAACGGGGGGTGAGAGGCAGCTACCGTACCCACAGGAGGGAAACCCCTCCCACACAAGAGATGAAAGGTTCTTCTGTGAGGAGTGGAAGAGCTCCCCATGATGATGGTGATGAAGATGCACTGTAGTGTTCACTACATTTATACCCCTGGATTTTGTATGCCTTTTTTTCTTTTGATAATAAATGGTGCGATCTATTGTTGTTCATTACAATGAATTGATGATGATGATGATGATGATGATTATGACACATCCTCATCATCATGGCTGTCCCCTAATGATAATCCCTTGATTAACCTATCAGGTTAAACCTATCAGGTTAACTGTGCATGCCCAGGTGTTTTATCCACCATACCATATGAGGCAGCGTCTTCCTATTTACTGGCCTTCTATTTATAGTCCTATTCGTTATTTCCCTCTGAGCAACTCAGCTGCAAGCATTATTCTGTTCCATACAATCTGAATACAATAGTCCACAAATCAAATGCACAGTCCTATTCTAGAATTTTCTAAATCATTAGAATAGAGATTAGAATATGAGGGAGAGGAAATATTCCAACTGACCCTCCTGACCCCCTGCTGAGGTTACTCATTCACTGATTCTGTCTTTGAAAAAGAGTGTCCTTGCTACAGGGTTTGTGTGTGTGTGTGTGTGTGTGTGTGTGTGTGATTCAGTGATCTCACTGTAGCCCTCTTGAGGTTGTTCTTGGCCATGACAGAGGAGAGACGAGGTCTTGCAGTGGACTAGGTTCTGCAGTGCTACAGCATTCGCTCTCTCGCCACGGTACATTGGCTGCCTAATTGACCGGGCATTGCCCCTCTTGAAAAGCCTATATAAAACTCACGCCTGCCCCCCCAACACACGCACAAGGCTATATAACGTATTACTCTTTTTAAAGTCCGCTGATTCAGGAGAGCTGTGCCAGCATTGAAATGAGGTACAGGACAAACATGAGAGAGCTTTACAGGGATAAATGATGCTATGAAAAAAATTAAAACATGACTTAAACATGAACCAAACAGATTTTTATGATGGAACAGCTGTCAAATACAATACAAAATATCACAATGCTTTACATTTTTTAACCTAACCCAGATGACCCTGGGCCAATTGTGCGCCGCCCTATTGGACTCCCAATCACGGCCGGTTGTGATGCAGCCTGGAATCGAACCAGGGTCAGAAGTGACACCTCTAGCACTGAGATGCAGTCCCTTAGACCGCTGCGCCACTCGGGAGCCCCTCCATACTCCATAATAATGTGGGGACATATTTAAAAGTAACACTGGCTCCAACTGGTTCCATCAGGCTCCCTGGTTTCCTCTCAGTCTGACTGATACCCTGTAGGGTTTGGGTGACTGGATCCCCCCAAACACAGGTGAAAGGTCAGGGTTCCCAGCATCCTCTGGCCACAGGAAGCGGAATCGCTGCAGCAGAGTGACCAGGATGAGGAAGAGTTCCATACGTGCCAGCAGCTCCCCGAGACACACACGAGGACCTGACACACGCACGCACGCACACACACACACACACACACACACACACACACACACACACACACACACACACACACACAACACACACCACACACACACACACACCACACAACACACACACACACACACACACACACACACACACACACACACACACACACACACACACACACAACATTATCAGTAACATCATGACAGAGTACAAAATCTCACTGGCCTAACTACCAATTTCACTGTTTCTGTTCTCTTTGTCTCTGATTGTTTGCTTATTAAAAACTGTCTACTTGGCCAGCAGGGGCTGAAGCATGACTTGTCACGTTTACATAACTAACAACAGCAGTTATATAAATCCAGAACTAAACACTAGTTACATAAACAGCCCAGGATTTACATCATAAACCTCAGACACCTGTAGATCCACTGAGCARCTCCGTTTCTCTCTAGAGAATAAGATGACAGTATTCCTGTCTATACCCTTTGGCTGCATCTCGATCGTYTCTCCTCGTCCCCTCTCATTCATCTGCACTGATATGATTGATWGAACTGGTGGCCATGTTGTCAGAAGCTATTTATTATCAGTTTTACCTGCCGAGAACACCAGAAAGGCTTCTGGTTTCACAAACTGCCCGTCATCATTCAGGAAGTGGGCAGGGTTAAAGTCATTTGGACGCTCCCATTGGCTGCTCTCGAAGAGCACAGAGGTGAGGTTGGTGATAACCAGAGTCCCCTTTGCCCAGAGAGCGAGGGAAAGACAGAGAGAGAGGAGGGAGAGAGGGATGGGGAAGGAGAGTGAGTGAGAGGGGGAGGGAGGGAGAGAGAGAGGAGAGTGTAGGGGGGCAGAGAGATGGAGAGAAATAGAATGATTAGGGGAAGACAGGCAGAAAGACAGGTAGTAGGAGACAGAGGTGGGCAGGGAGCAAGAGAGAGAAAAACACAAAGAGATGGGGAGAGAGGCCAATAACAACTGAAGGATAATGCCAAATTCATGACCATACATGTTGAATGCTGAAGGTCAATGCATTTGTGTGCGTGTGTGTATGTGTGCTTGTGTGTGAATGTCACTTATCACCTTGGGTATGTTATAGCCCACAAGCCTTGTTCCCCAAAGGGCCAACATTGACCAGATCTGTCCCTTGTGTGTGTGAGTGTGTGTGTAATTTAAAAGGTTATCGTGTGTGTACCTCTGGTATGTCATAGCCCATGAGCTTGGTGGGTCTGATGGTAGCATGAAACACCCCTAGCGGTGCGATRTTGGCTAGACGCTGGGTCTCATGGATAGTGGCCATCACATAGGGCATCCTGTGTCTGTCCTCAAACGACACTCTCTCCTTCCCCCCCAGAACACCGTCAATCTCTGTCTGACATTGGGCTGGGGAGTGAGGGATTGAGTCAAAGAGAGAGAAGACAAAGGGAGAGAAATKTATACTTTTTGTTAGTCTCCTTTGGGACCGACCGACTGTCTTAAGCTAATGCGCGTCCTGGCCTGTGCCAGACAGCTCATGTAGGAACAGTTTGCAGTGATAACATGATGTCGCCAATGAGTATCAAACCCAGGGYCACCTGAGTGACAATGAGACTGAGTTAGCCCACTGAGCTAAAGCCAGGGTGTGTGTGTGCGCGTCCACTCACCCTGTATGTGTGTGTGTGTAGCTAGGTAGAGCAGCGCCGTGAGTATGGAATTGGAGCTAGTGTCAGTCCCAGCGAAATGGAGGTCCAGTAGTAACATCACCAACCTCTCCTCTTCCAGCACACACCCCTCTGGACCTCTCTGGAGAACACGTTATAGAGCTGTTCTAACTTAATGTAATAACAGTGGTATAAACACATTCAGTCATTTAACACTAAAGACAGGATAACACACACGCACCTTGTCCATCTCATCCAGATAGCAGTCTACGACGTCTCGCGGCTCCCCCGGCGCACGTGTGTGTTTGTGCTGCTCCACTATTTCCACGGTGTGTTTCTTCAGAGCTCTGTAGTTGTCAAACACTCTCTGGAAGGGGAGAGGCAGCCGCCGCAGCAGTGGGAAGGTGTCATAGACCTACATAGAGAATGACACATAAAGACCTAATGAATGACTACATAAGTGTCCATAGAGCTAAATAAAGACTAGAATTCCCCAAATATCTACTTCAGGTGAAAACATTAAAGACGTTGGATCTGAGAMATGTTGCGTGCAACAACTGTGACCTTTTTAATGCTGCTATAGAGGTTAAATGGAGTGTATTTGTAACTCACAGCAGCCCAGGGCCCGTTAGCAATCTGAGCGTTCTCCTTGAAGCTGTTGATGATGAAGGAGAGGACTGGGTCCTGGTAGTCATAGCGATGACCAAACAGGACCGAGCAGATGATGTTGGACGCAGCGCTGTGGACCAGAGTCACAGGGTCCAAGGATTTACCTGACAAATAACACACTGTTGCTTTGAAGAAGTTTGTTTCCAACACATTTGACAGTAATTAAAGCTCTTCCTCTAAAAACCTCGACAAATAAGTTAACATTGAGGATCCAGTTCAATTCAACAACACCTTTTTTGATCCTCAACGAGGGGTTAGATGGGGGTTACATACCTGCATTCTCTTCCAGCCGAGTGCAGACGTGATCCGTCTCCTCCAGGATCCTCTCCTCCATGGATCTYTTCCCCAGACCAAAGTTCTTCATGGTGGTCAGAGCAAAGCGCCGGTGCTCCTTCCACACCGCCCCGTAGTTACCCATGATCAGACCTGTGGTGGGGAAACACTGGGTTAATCTTCTGWGCCTGAGCCACAATATACCTCTAATCTCTAGAAACCTCCATTAAAGCATGGTTCGGTAGAGCTAAATCATTGCAATACACTGCCATGTAATACATGGTATAATGTAATATGACAGCAGTATAAAATGCTATGATATCTTGTTGCATGGCTAACACATATAACCTTTGTCCTCTGTAACGTGGTTGATCATCATGCCCTGTGGTCGTCCAGCGAAGTCCAGGGATTTAGTCACAAGTGCCTCCCGTACCGCCTGTAGACCATGGAGCACCACGGCAGGCCTCCAGCCCAGGAACAGGCTGTACACCTCCCCATACTCTACGGACAGCTAGAAAACAATACAGTAGACTGTTAGCTCGCTTAGCTAAAGCCTACATGTTTGTTCATGGCCTACTTCAACTTTGAAAACCCCAAAATATGAAGAAAATAAAGACATTGCAACTTTCTCGTGTGCTCGTTCCGTTTTCTTACCTTATCCAAGCCAGCCATAGGATTCTTCATGCTCAGCTGCAGAACGTTCCCAAATATGGGAACGGGCGGTGGTCCTGGCGGGAAGTTCCTGGGCCTCCGAGGCCTCAGCACAACCAGCAGCAGGAGACAGGATCCGACACAGAGCAGAAAGAACGTCCCCACCATTTTAGGAATCTATGTTACTGAGGGTAYAACACACTGCTGCCCTCAGACTGGGAGGACGGAAAGAAGGATTGGCCAGAGATTATGGCATAACAGAGACCAAGACGTAGRCTACACATCACATGGGAGAGAGGCAACTATTCCCATTCCATTGCACCAAGTTACATTTGGGAGTTTCCTTGGAGTACTCCAGTGTCGATAYACTTATGACCACACAGTCAACACAGTTCTTTTACCTTTAGAGTGGGAGAAGGTTATCCCCACTAAGAACAGATCCGAGGTCAGATGTCTTGTTCAAATCCTTTGTCGTTAACGATACTATTGAAGTGAGCAACAACGGATACAAAGGCAGTTCTTAGGGGCTCGCTCGCGTGCAGGCACGGACACAGTCCTGGAAACTGGGCACTCCACAAGATAAATGGTTGCTCAACAGTGCTGGCAGGCTTCCACAGCTGAATGTAAGAGCTACTGTGCTSTACTCAGCAGCTCTGAGGAAATAATTAGCGGAAAGTGCTATTTTATCATTAAAAGCCAACATGCTTTAGCACCAAGGTGCTGTTTCTTTAATGAATGCACCTTGGTCAGACCTCTGATGCTGGCACTACACCGCCACTTAGCTGGGGGCTTCATCAACTTAGCTGCATGGTTCTGTAAGAATGCGCCCCAACCGAAAATGACATCCTTGAAAATGCATAAGGGACGCTCGACGGCTTTAACTCTTTCAATCAGTGTGTGTAWCTGACTGACTGCGCAGTGTGACGTCTTTCTATTCATTGGAGTGCCAATAACAACAGGAGGGAGACGTTTTGAGGCATGAGCATTGCCGTTTATTACCGTTATCAAGGAAGTTACCCAGGTTACCTGCAATGAAATACAATACGATAAACCTCTTAAGCTTTGTGACAAAGCTCCAACTCCACGACACAGGGTAGAGAGCTATTAGATTACACAGACAGTTTATCTTATTGGCAATTAGATATGTTTAGTAAGTACATTCTCCTCTACAAGATATTCATGTACAATATACAAGTTAAAAAATATAGTTTGTTTCGTTTGTTTGCATTGAGTTCAACATTTTTCCTTTTTTTGTATGCTGTCAGGGTTGACAGGAGTTCACATTAAAGTGTTTTCAGGTTGTTAAGTATGGAGGTGAGACTGAAGAGCACTGGCTTCTCAGAGTATAACCAACACATGTAATGCATATGGAGGCACATCTATGCATGTAAACGCTTTACGTGACAGAAACAAACAGGAAACAAGAGAAAGAAGCCATTTCATCATGATCAGAGGAAAACAGAATCCAGAAGAGATGACCAGGCATCGAGGAGCAGGCAGCTGAAACACCAGTATTCTGGTGTACACGCACCCTCTCTCACGCACACACCCTTTCTCACACACCCTCTTTCTCACACACACACACAAATCCTAACGCACCACGATACATAAAAACACCAGAAGCACGCCACAGACTAGTGTTCGACAAACACACCCTACAGTACAATGAACGGGCTCACTACACACAGCACAGTGGATACTAAAGATCCCCGAACTCAGTCAAAGGAGAGAAACAAACTAACCATTCAGAAGAACAACTCCTCCCCAGAATAGGATGAAGTTGCCCTTAGACATTGATCTAGTCAGTTAAATAGGTTTCCTCCGAATGGTCAAGCTTAGGTCTTGGGGCGGCAAAGCTGATCCTAGATCAGTGCTTAGGGGTAACTTGTACCTGGAGCCCCAGAGAGGCTGAGAAAAGGAACATTCTAGACCTCCATCGCCAAGACAGCAAACTTACACAAATCAATCCAATATTTTTTAAATACAACGAGGGGGAGTGAACAAGTGCACACGTTAGGGAAAAGGGGGATGAATGAGAACATAACCCTGGACATACAGAAGATCACAACTTCCTCCTCAACCCTCCCTGCATTACCCAAAGGGCTRATCTGAAATGGCACCCTATTCCCTATATAGGTTACTACTTCTGGCCTCATAAGGCTCTGGCCATTAACAGTGCACTGCACTATATAGGAAACGAGCTGCAATGTAAAAAAACAACAACCTTTAAACAGTAATCAAATGTGTAGAAGGGGAGGCGTGTCGGAGAAAAAGCTAACGTTATGTTACACATTTGAAATGAAATGGGTAGATACTTTATCATGGTAATAATGTACATACAAAACACATATTAAATTAATATATCAACCTGGGAACAACCCTTTCCAGAATACTGTAGTCGACAATAAGCACTTAGTTTCGTATGGACAACAGATCGAGAAAGTAATGTGGTTTAGTGTGATGCACCTAGYAAAATAATAAACAGAGACTGAAACTGCACGTTCAACCGTGACACACAAATGTAGAACAAAGGAATTGCAGCTGATTGCAATTGTGTGTGTGTGTGTCTGTGTGTGTCTGTGAGAGAGAGTGACCAGGCACCCCTTTTAACCTATCAAGTTAAATCCGRCCAACCAACAGTGGACCTGTAGTTTCCATGACAACCACGACAATGAAAACTAAAATTGCCAGAAATCCAAAATGTGCAGGAGCTTCTCGAAACAGAGAAAATTAAGTTCATGTGGTGCTTCAAAAGTACACAATAGGCATTCATCTTTAAAAAGAACAGAAAATAAAAAACACAAAATGCAATAGTATCATTACGTTTGTTTACAAAAGAAATAATGTAAAACTTTTTAGGGCAGCCGCATCTTAGTGGCGATGCATGTTGCTAGGCGGACTGGCATAAACAACAAGTTACCCCAGAAACTCTGAAACAGTTTCCACAGTAACATTGGAACATAAGAGCCTGGGAGGAAGCACCCTACCTCTAATCTCGTCCCCCACTGTCGGTGCTGTAGACAACTCTTCTGTTCGTTGTTATAACAGCACTTATGAACAGTATGGGGCGAGGCGACCTCACCTCCAGAAACAACCCTTAGACCCCACATTAGTGCTTAGTGGGAACACAAGGCACCCTGGGAGTTCTAGCCGCCATTTCCACCCAAGGTACAAGGCTTGTGCTGTAGCTGTTACGTTGCTATGTGAATGCGGCGTTAAGGACATCGGGTGCGAGTTTGGGAATGGTAACCAAGGGAGACTGAGTATCACTGTGGCAACAACAAAAAACATGAAATAAAAATAAACCAAAAAATATGCCTTTTAAAAAGACAACAAAAAAATCCTCCCCAACATCCTGAATCCACTGGGAAGTTATTGGGACTCTAGTTTGAGGGGAGTGAAGAATAAAATAAAAAAATGACATCACTACAATACCCAGAATTCTTCCTTCAGTAACAGAAAACATGATACAAAAAATGAAAACAATATTACCACTGGAAGTATCCCTTTTTTCTCTGCAAACAGTGTCCCCCCCACACTCTGGTTTGACCGGGCAGAGGGAGACCACTGATTGGCCGAGATGTTGGATGAAACCATTTTGGCACAGGCCTTTTTTCTCAATTCTGAGAAGGGCTCACTCATCTCACTACTTCCCAATAAACAAACGATCTATGCGTGTCTTTCCTTTGGTTAATAAGAAATAAGACAGAAGAAAAATTCATGCCAAAAAGAGTGGGTGGAACAATGACAAACAGAACAGGTAAGCTAGGTTATTCTCCCTCTAGTGAGCCGAGAACAGAGCACTGCTAGACTCAGCCTGGGTCTGGTCTGAGAAGGTCTAAACTCAGGCTGAGGTTAAGTTTAGGGGTGTAGGCTTGTTATTAAGTTCTGTCATTAAGCTCGTTAGGGCTCTCCAGATAATCACAGTGGTTTAGGGGACTAGAGGGATACTGTTCCTGGAGAGAGAGGGGGGACGAGGATAAGGAGCAGAGGAGGAGGAGGAAGGGAACAAAAACCCCTCCGTTAGTCTCGGTTCTCTCAGACCTCTCTCAGATTTTAGTTTTTCGTTATTTTACATTTTCTTCTTTTCCGTGTAGTCATCGTGATCACGTCTCAGGTGCAGCTGGCAACACAAATTTAACAGATTCCTGAGAGGGACAGAGGGAGAGAGAGAATTCCGGTCGTTTATAACAAAAAAAAGTAACAACCACAAAATGAACTCAAGACACAGTTCCCGTATTTACCTGGGACAGCGTGGGGGTCAAAGGTGAATCTCATCTGTAGCTCTTCTGCTGCTGCATCAGACCGACGTTCTCATACACTCTAGAGCTGTCCTCCCTCATCCTATACACACACACACGCAGGGAAAGAAAAGAGAAAACACACATATAAACCACAGACAGAGAAACGCATCAGTCAAGGTATTTCACAACTGAAACTGACTAGCTAAGTGTTAGCTTGAGTATAGTAGTTGGTAATAGTAAAAATACTTTAAAAAAATACTTTAAAGTACTACTCAAGTAGTGTTTTGGGGTATCTGTACTTTACTATTCATATTTGACAACTTTTACTTTACTACATTCCCAAAGAAAAKAAAATATAGATTTTACTCCATACATTTTCCCTGACACCCCAAAAGTACTCTATACATTTTGAATTCTTAGCAGGACAGGAAAATGGTCCAATTCTCCTATCAAGAAAACATCCCTGGTCATCCCTACTGTGTCTGATCTGGTGGAATCACTAAASACACATGCTTCATTTGTAAATTATGTCCGAGTGTTGGACTGTGCCCCTGGCTATCTGTAAATAAATAAAAATGATTAACTTGTTTGCTTAATATAAGGAATTTGAGAGGATTTATAGTTTTACTTTTGATACTTAAGTATATTTTAGAAATTACATTTAATACTTAAGTATAAAAAGGTAACTACTTAGACTTTTACACAAGTAGTATTTTAGGGTGACTTTCATTTTTACTTGAGTCATTTTCTATTAAGGTATCTTTACTTTTACTCAAGTATGACAATTGGGTACTTTTCCCCCACAACTGATTGTGGGTAGGTACTCACTCTGTGCAGTTGGGGGTGGGGCTGGGGGTGCAGGGAGGCAGAGGGCTCTGCAGCTGGTCTCCACCCGTCAGGTCAGACAGAGAATACTTAATGTTGGTGTACTCCCTCCCCTTTATCTTACTCTTCTGTTAAAGACAGACGGAAAGGAGAAGGTTAGAGAAATACTTTTACAACCACTCATACTGACAAAACACACACACATACATACACATGGACACACACCTGTTCCTCCTCTATGCGTCTCTGCAGTGTCTCTATGTAGTGCTGGACAGCCATGTAGATGAACCTGTACTGGGCCTCAGTCTGAACCATCCCAGACCGCTGGGAACGAACCATCTGGATGCTCTTAGGAACGTCTATGTCACAGTCCACTCCTACAGAGTTACAGAAGAGGTTATACCTCAGACACAGACACCCACGGGGTCTGAGCGAAGCGGAAGCTTTCTTTATGGAGACCATCTCATCAAGCACAAATAGATGACGCATTTGCACTCACCTTTTTCCCTGATGACGTCAATGAGGATGTCAATCACTATGAACGTTCCTGTCCGCCCGATACCAGCACTGGAGAGAGAGAGAATTAGATGGCAACAATACACACAACTGTGTCTCGTGTGTGTGTGTGTGTGTGTGTGTGTGTGTGTGTGTGTGTGTGTGTGTGTGTGTGTGTGTGTGTGTGTACCTGCAGTGCACCACTATGGGCCCAGCCTCTAGAATGCTCTCCTGTTTGAGGTTGACCTCCTCTAGGAAGTCCAGAACACCCCCGGGGTCTGTAGGGACACCATGGTCCGGCCACGCTCTGAAATGGTACTGCCACACTGTCCGCTCTGTGTTACCCTGGAACACACACACATTTTTAAGTATCACGCATGCTCACACACAGTCAACACACGGTGCACTTCCAAAAAACACAGTCCTGTCCTCTCACCTGTCCGACCTTGGACAGTTTGAGTTCTCGCAGGATGTAGTCGTGAGCGGACGTCTCTTTGACGTTGCGGACACGCATGATTCCATACTCCTTCAGAGCTGACATGTCTGGCCAGTACTTCACACACTTACTCTGCAGGGAGAGGACACACAAATGGCGACCAAATCAAACATACAAATAGAAAACGTACGTCTATTCACTTCAATACTCCTGCTCCAAAACCTGCCCACTGATAAGCCTACAAAGCAGCCCTCCTGGTTTTCAGAGATGCTCGGGAATGGAGACCCAGTCAACCAGTTACCTTTCCCCTCTCCACCTCCTTGGTAGTCATGACGATGACCCGGGAGTTCTCCTGGAACACCATCCTCCAGAAGTCACTGATGGTGTTCTGTAGACAGCCCTGCGTGGCGATGTACGACTTCTTCGGCTTGGTGCTGTTACACTTGGACTCCAACTCCGGCTAGAGAGAGAAAGAACACAGAGTTCTACAGAGACGGGAGCTGTGTTGAATGTAGTGTGGATTGGAACACACTGGGACAGAGGGAAGCAGACTATGCGCAATGCAAAGTAGCACACATCGGTCAGCTAGCAGTACACTCCACACACTTTCAATTTATTTTATATTTTTTTTAAAGACAAGATACAGCACAAACTGGTACGGTAAGCTTGCATAAGCATTTTGTAGAGCTGTCACATACAGGAAATTGCAAACTGTTTAAAATAGAGCTGAGTCTAAGTGTATGTAGAGATTACCATGAGGTCATTTACTGTGTCTGACAGGTGTGGGTCCTGAGGATAAAGTGAGTTTACCATGATTGAGGACGTCAAAAGTTCCGCCTGCTGCACAGACACTATAGAAGCTTTAGTCTAGAACGTTCGGTTAAATTGTGTTTAAGAGCATTATAAAACTCCCCAAATGGTTCAATTAGTGAGAAACAGATGTATTGTTGCAATAGTTTGTGAGTAGGCAACATATACTATCATCCTAAATTGACGTGTTGAATTATTTTTGGCATATCACATTTTTCATTATTTTGCCATATAAAAATTTGACATGGAGCTAATTTCCCGAATGCTGAACGTTTATGTTACTACCTTACACAAGCTTGCTTTTTCATTGTGTGGAATTGCACATCCTTTTTACCTCAGATTGGTGATGTTAATATAAAAGTTTATAGTCATCAAGACGATACTAAAATCGATTGATTTAAAAACAAATTCACGTCTTTGGTTTGGTGCCGTTGATTCTAATCATACGCGCCTGTCCTTTCGCGGGACTTGGAACACAGTGGTAATTTTCAAACTCAAATGACACAGATAATTGTCATTTGAACTACCGGTGAGGTGACGATTCGTTGAAATAATCCAGTCAAAGAAAGTGYTGCGTTTCCCATTTTCATATTGGCCATCTAGTTGATAAATGGCTCCTACAGGTTCTCATCTATCGAACGGTATATGTAGTATACCCAAGTTCGTTGTGGTTTGTCTTGTAGAAGAACRCAAAYGGTACATGTCACCGCGGTTATTGTCCAAGTTCCATTGATTTTAATACAATATCRATGTGAGTGATCAATTTGCGTGCGCTATTGATTACAGTAGAACAAGCTAATCAATTTCAGTCCGAAGTGAAATATTGGTGAGAGCAGTTTTGTTAATCATTTTGAAAAATACAAGTAATCTGAACACAAGCGTGACAAGTGTTTGTCAGGAGTTATTGTTATGTCTTGGTCTTCAACATATCTGACTTATTTCAGCATATAGATGATGGATTTCTACATTTAAAACCAGTGCTGACACTAGGCTATAAATCACAAATACATGACAATAGGAAACAGCAACAGTATCATTGTCAACTTATGTTTTAGGATTATAAATGGTACTTTAAACATCATTTTTTCAACATGATTCTACTTAATCAGGTAAAAACTACTGAGCTATGAGCCCAAACTATGAGCCCAAAACTGTGCTAGGATTGATTGATTTTAATGATATAACTGAAATAGTGAAAATAAGTTTGTCTTGCCTACCATGATGTCCGTTACTACCATGATGAGATTGGCATTGATATAGTCAGAACCAGCCTCAGATCCATCCCCATCGTTCAGCACCACACGAGTGTGATCAACTAGAGGAGACAGGGAGGAGAGAGAGAGACACGATTTGAATCAGACTAACTAATATCCAGGCTATGCATACGACAACAACAGGGTGGTCAGTCAACGGTGATATTTGATAGGGGAGTGTGTGTGTTCTCACAGGGAAGAATGTTCTTGTATCGGTTCTTGTTCTTGTTCTCTGCTCTCTGTCCCTCCTTGCGGCTGTATAGCAGCTTACACTCCTGCTGCTGCAAAGTCTGGGAGGGAGAAAAACAGAGGACATAGAATATATAGCTTCAGGATGTATAACTGTATACAAACTTTTCCTGACACGAGAACAATACTAAATTAAATGTATCTTTTGAAATGCAATGACGCGTTTTTTTTTTATTACCTCAAACTCTTCCCAGAAGCCCTGTTTGACCTTGTCCGTGGCCTCGGCCAGTTTACTAAGCTCCCTCACTCTACTCTCGATCTCCGCTGCGTTGATACGAGTGGTGTTCAGGGGCTGGGGAAAGAACATAGACAAGTTTAGAAAAAAAACAAAAAAACAATGGCTCTTATTAATGCTTCTGAAAGACAAAAGGGCCTTGGGTGTGATTAGCACATTTATCAAGATCTGGGGAATGAGATCTGACAGCGACAGCCAGCTGAATAAACACCTGTTTGAGTTGCAGCACTGTGCCCAGTGTCTCCACCATGGGGTTCTTCTTATAGTGCTCTACCAGGTCTGTCAGAGAATCAAATTTCTCTCCTCCACCCACGTCATACTTCAGGTCATGCTGAGGAACACAAACAACAGAACTTACTGGTGATGATCCCATTCGGATGATGTTTCACCTAAAGAGATATGTAAATGTTCAAAATAGTCAAATAACCTTTTGTCATTTAGCAGACGCTCTTATCCAGAGCGACTTACAGAGCGACCTACAGCATTAATATTCAAATAACTAGATGGGACAACCACATATCTCAGTAATAGTAAGTCCATTTTTCCTCAATAAAGGAAAAACCATCAGCAAAGTCAGTGCTTTTTTGGGGGGGCAGGGGGCTGTGGGATTATTTAAGACTCTTTGAAGAGGTAGGATTTCAGATGTTTTCAGTAGATGGATAGGGGCTCTGCTGTTCAAGCTTTAGGGGTAAGCTGACTCCACCCATTGGGGTGCCAGGACAGAAAAGAGCTTTGTCCAGGGTGAGCGGGAGAGAGACCTGAGGTGGCAGAACGGAGTACTCAGGTTGGGGTGTAATGTTTGAGCATAGCYTGAAGGTAGGGAGGGGAAATTACTCTTGCTGCTCCGTAGGCAAGCACCATGGTCTTGTTGTGGATGCGCGCTTCGACTGGAAGCCAGTGGAGTGTGCAGAGGAGCGGGGTGACGTGGGAGAACTTAGGAWGGTTGAACACTAGGCAGGCTGCAGCATTCTGGATAAGTTGCAGGTGTTTGATGGCACAAACAAGGAACCCAGCCAACAGTGAGTTGCAGTAGTCCAGACGGGAGATGACAAGTTCCTGGATTAGGACCTGCGCCTGTGTGAGGTAAGGTTGTACTCTACGGATGTTGTAGAACATGAACCTGCAGGAGCGAGTCACTGGTTTGATGTTTGCAGAGAACGACAGGGTGTTGTCCAGGGTCACGCCAAGGTTCTTTTCACTCTGTGAGGGGGACACCGTGGAGTTGTCAACCGTGATGGAGAGGTCTCGGAGCGGGAATGCCTTCCCCAGGAGGAAGAGGAGCCCTGTCTTGTCAAGGTTAAGCTTGAGGTGGTGGGATGACATCCAAGCTGAGATATCTGCCAGGCACGCAGAGATGCTTGTCGCCACCAGGGTGTCAGAACGGGGAAGGAGGAAAGTTGTTGAGCGTCAGCCACATAGCAATGATAGGAGAGACCAGGTGAGGATATGATGGAGCCAAGTTACTATGACAGAACACATAGCCAGATGAAGAGAGAACAGCTGGAGTAACAGTGTTCTCTGGGGTGTTCCATGTCTCCATCATTTAGGGGCTCCAGAGTGGCATAGCGGTCTAAGGCACTGCATCACTAAAGACCCTGGTTCGATCCCGAGCTGCATCCCAACCGGCCGTGATCGGGAGCGCCATAGGACGACGCACAATTGGCCCAGCGTCGTCCGGGTTAGGGGAAGGTTTGGCAGAGGGTAGGCCGTCATTGTAAAATAAGAATTTATTATTAACTAACTTGCCTAGTTAAATAAAGGTTAAATCAGGGCCAAAGGGACTGAAGGGCAGCAAAGGTTGAGATGAACTCGCTGTTCTTGACCGCCGGTCGGCAGTTCCAAACGCTGCCGGAGATATCATGTAGTGTATCTGTGGCATACGCCACATCCAAGGCCACATTATCACTGCTTTAGTTCTCAGCTCTCTGTAAACTTAAGGCCAGACACACAGGTCATACAGTATGCCAGTAATATCCCTTATCTGTATTTATGTCAGTATCACAACATTCCAGGCCACTCATAGTATCCCAACTTCTGCCTATTGGTATGCGGCACTCATTATGTAACAAATATTGACATTCAACACCATTCACCTCTAAAACCTAATTTACAACAGTCCAAGGACGCAAACCCTGTTTTGATCAAGGGAGGGAGGGAAGGAGTAAAGCACAAAAATAATTAATAATACTATACCTGGCAGCGGATCATGACGTGCGTGACCTTAGGCTTGCCGTCGCTGCTGTCTGTCTTGTCGTCGCCGGTGCGGACGGACAGAACGAAGTCTCCAGGGTGGCTCTGGCTCTCTCTGACCAGAAAACTACCGTTCTTCCCCTTCTCTGTCAGCAGCTTCTCAGCCTCGCGGCCTGACAGGTGACCATGGAACCACCTGGGGGACACACACAGAGAGAGAAATACAGTTTATAGAACTCTACTGACAAACTGACACACAGGCTAGAGCGGTATATATACACACAAACAAACAAGAGACAAACACGCATGTTGTGTCAGTGTTCACCTCTCAGAGGTGGGGTCAGCACAGTTGAGGGGGTATTTGAGCTCGATGACATCTCCATTCTTCTCCTTGAGTTGGCCGTGGTGCTCCATGTAGTACTGAACCAGCTCAGCCAGGGTGGCAAACTTCTCCCCCCCGTACAGGTCATAGTAATCCCCTGTGTTCTGGATCTTAATGTGGGTGACAGCTCCGTTACGTCTGCCCAGGGGAACACAGGAATAATAGAAAGGGAAATATGAACCCCCACCACCCAGGCGATGGTGAAATGTTATCTTCAATTTGCCTAATCATTTATAATACAATATAAATGGGGAAAGTATTTTCTTGTTTACTTTGTATGCTTTAGGTGCAACTAAACTAAATAGACTCCTTTTTTATATATCGGTGTCAACCCAGACTACAGTAGCTCTAGTGTCTGGTGCTACAGTAACTCACCTGACAGAGAGGGTGAAGTCTCCAGGGTTGCTCTTGCTGGGTCGGGCCAGGAAGCTCCCGTCCACCCCCCGGGTCAGCAGCAGATTCTCAGCCTCCACCCCCGTGATATTGGGGTGGAACCACCTAAACACCACAACAACATCACAGGTAAACTAGCTAGTTAAGTGCATTTGAAGTAATAGGTGACACAGCATAAATTCAAAGAAATGTTTCCAGACACAACAGATTTGTGGACTACACCACATCCATGACCAGCTTAAACATCAAGGTACCTGTCCTTGTCCTGTCTAGACTTTTATTTGGATTTCATCATAACTCTATTGTAAATGCCAGTGAGTCACCTACCCAGCTGGGTTCAGGGCCCTTGACTTACCCTTGGGGAGATAACAAGCAGTCATAAATCACAGAGTTCACTGGTAACCTAGCCTAGAGAACATATGTGGCCTGAATATAGTCTGTATTCAGGAATGTCATGGGCACAACAATGTCATTCTGGAGAAAGAAGATATTGATTTGGGGGATGGTCACTGATGTATGATTAAAGGATGTGAGAATGATCAGGAAATCCTGATTTATCAGGAAAAATTGCATGAGAGAAGTGACAGATATTAATGTACAGTCTATAATTATGTTGGGTATCTTTCTGAATAAAAAGCCTGTCCTCCAAACTGAACCAGATGCATTGATCCGCATATCCTGGGCAGATAGCTTTTAAAAAGAGTTCACATTCAAAAAGGTAGCTTCAATTTCACAGATGCCCATTGTATTGCCCAATAAATAACTTACTTAGCTTACTACTACTACTACTACTACTACTACTACTACTACTACTACTACTACTACTACTACTACTACTACTACTACTACTACTACTACCACCAAACACCGGCAAGGCACATCCTTGACAAATACGACTTTTATTATTAGTTCGTTAACTGATTATCACATGTATGCATTAAATCACTGGAATAATCTTGTAAGTGTAAACAGTTCTAGGCTACTGTTAGCCGACAGGCTAGTTAGCTAGCTAACTACCATCATCAGATTGTTTTCCATGATCAGTCCTTAAGGCTTACGTTACCTCCGAGATGTCATATTTTTTCAATCCTTATTTCCTCGCGCTGGCGTTAGTTCCTACAACTTGCTGGCTTTTCCAACTATTGTGGTTTTCTTCCACAGTCTACCCCCAGCGAAAATGCCTCATAAGGTCCAGACCCCGCTCCAAACGGGCACAAAAGATGGACATTGGTTGGAAATTTTTCACAACAACAAAAAATACCCTAGGCCTCGGCCCCGGAGACTTCAGAACGAGTCGACTGTTGAAACGTCACCAGACACGCGACACAACATACATTTTCCGGTTGCGCACGCGCTGTAGGGGGAATGGATGGCCGATTTTTAAATCGCTTAGTTCTGTGAAAATATGACCCTCGCTACTTCCCGTTTAAATCCTTACGTGGCAGTCTACCTGAAAGCTAGCCTGCTAGCAAGAAAGTTTCCAATCTCACCCTCTATAAATTGTGCTTGTTCTGAGCCTCCTGATACGATACATGTGCACTTTTAGGGTGGKTTTGAAATCGTGGGAATACAGAGAATCTACAATCGTTACGTAACGCTAGCTAAAACATTAACATGTTCACTACTTCAGAGATCGTTGTCCTCTTTGCGGTCTTGTTCTCCACAGCGTCCGGCTACTTTGTTAGCATAGACGCTCATGCGGATGAGTGCTTCCATGAGAGGGTCAACTCAGGAACCAAGATGGGCCTAATGTTTGAAGTTGCCGAGGGAGGCTTTTTGGACATTGACGTTGAGGTGAGATTACATTTGGTCTTTCTTATGGATTTGTTTTTTCTTAGGATTTGTTTTCACTTGTCATTTGCGCAAAGAAGGTGTGGAGTASCTAGCTAACGTTAGCGGATATGGCTAACTAGCTAGCTATTTAGCTTAATTGCTCACCACAAGCCAGTCATACTTGTTGTTTTTGAATGGCTAGCTATATTTTGTATAGTTTAAAGTCAACCCACTGCCTGTTTTATCAATTGTTAGCTAAATTGGTAAATAACTAGTAAGTGACTGATCTGTTCATGAATGATACCGCCAGGAAGTGTGTTGTTGACTAACGTTACTAGCTGTCATTCAAACAGCTGTCAGTTTAACAGAACTTGAGAAACAGTCCCTCCTTCCATTTCTTTAACAGCACTGCTCCACCACATGCATTCACCACCAGATAGTTGAGAATTGTTGTAATGCAAATGAGATCCATCTTTTTAGTGGGTTTCAAAGGTATCCAATATAAAGTGTTTGCTACCATGTGGTGCAGACCACCCCGATCCCCCAACCACTGAATGAAATATATATTTGTTGCTACAATGGTCCAGAATATTTTTTCACTCTTGGTTAGAATTACAGCACACCACAACAATGTTGCACCTTGAGTTGTCAAATATTTGTATGATATTGTCTCTTATGTAGATAACAGGACCTGATGACAAGCAGATCTACAAAGGAGACAGAGAGTCCAGTGGGAAATACTCTGTAGCAGCTCACATGGACGGGATCTACAAGTTCTGCTTCAGCAACAAGATGTCCACCATGACACCAAAGATCATCATGTTCACCATCGATATCGGAGAGGCACCCAAGGGACAGGACATGGAGACAGAAGGTAAGCTTTATTTGTGTGTGAATTAAGCTCTATTCTTAATAATTTGTTAATTGCTTTAACGGATGATCACTTCTGTTTTCACATATTATTCCTCTTTTCTTTATGATGCTATTGTTCTCTTTCTCTCCATCCTCTTGACTGTGCTGGACTGTTTTCCCCTTCCCCCAGGTGGAGAGAGTTGGGATGGTAGGGTTCAGGCCTCATCTGAAGCTATGTTTGCCCAAATGCATTCGGTTTTCTCTAACCTAAGTTGAATGAGTTTTCCAGTGCAATCTAATGTTCACAAATCACCACTTAGTTACGGTAGTACATGTTGCCTGGGAATGATGTGAGATCTGTCTTTAAAAAAAATAACTCACAATTTATAGATGCTGGAATATGTTGTGTGCATGATTTCATGCATTCAATACAGGGACTAATAGTGTTCTTTTGTGCAGTGTTTTAACGTGTTCAGTGTAACACACACGTAATTTTCACTAGAATGTTGTTGAGTCTATGCTGATCCTGATTGGTTGGTTGTGTGTTCTGTTACAGCCCACCAGAACAAGCTGGAGGAGATGATCAATGAGCTGGCGGTTGCCATGACAGCAGTCAAGCATGAGCAGGAGTACATGGAGGTCCGGGAGAGGATACACAGAGCCAGTGAGTTACACACACCACATATGAAACTGCACGTGAAAGCAAATGGTGTCGGAATGTACTGTGGTTAAGTACCCATTCACTTTATTGTTATGCGTGTGCTGCAGTGTCAGTACTGACAGCCAGTCTTGAACTTAAGTCATGGTTATCTTTCCATCCAGTCAATGACAACACGAACAGCAGGGTGGTTCTCTGGTCGTTCTTCGAGGCCTTGGTCCTGGTGGCCATGACTTTGGGACAGATCTACTACCTGAAGAGGTTCTTCGAAGTGCGGCGAGTGGTGTAACACCTAAAACCTTCCCCCTGCGACTTCCTGTTCCACTGTTGTCTCCAGCACAGAGATGCCGAATCAGTCACACCTTGAAATAAGACTGGCAGATTTCAGTAAATGTCTGAGTACAAATTGGATCTCTTATGTTTTTTTAGTTTTTTTTACCCTGTTACCCCTTTGTTCCCATCATTATCGATGTGCTTGTTACTGTCATGCGTTTTGAACTCAAGGCCTTTCAAAGATCTTAGGTTTGATGTCGTCAAGTTTGATTTTCTCATCACCGAGGAAGCAAATGATATGTTATGGATTACTCCATGCAGCTTGATCAACTGCATGATCAGCCATACATTAGCTAGYGAGGTTGTATGTCTGCCTGTCTGTATCTGGTCAGTGGATGGGCTGTATAAAGTAACAAAACCAAGACATGTATTCGAGAGCTGCACACTGATAGTTAAGCAATGATGACAGTACCAGTGAAGAATGTATCCCATATTTGACCCATTGTTTGGACCCCTTTGCAAATGATCTGACAAAGTCATTTATATTAAGTTTGCAGAATGCATCCGCTCAAGGTGAGATACTTGGGGCTTGTTCAGGAGAGTGAAATGTCCCAGAACGTTCAAGTAGAAATGTATTGTGCAAAATAGACATGACTCTAGAATAAAGAATTGTATTATTTCTATCATATTTCTATCTGCAACTTTCAGAATTTTGCTTCCTGCTGAATATCTGAAAGCAGATGTTTTTGCTCTTGTTGCTGTTGAGTTATACATATATAGATCCATGGCACATAATAATTCTGAATGTTTGTGTATGGGATGTGGAGGGAAAACCTTTTTACTCCCGTTACACCACAGATTTGTTATAGTAGAACAGCCGTCCTCAATGGCTCTGGGGATCCACTGGGTGTGCAGGGTTTTGTTGTAGCTCATCACTAACACACCTGATGCAAATAATAATTTAACCCTGGATTCGTTGATTCAGGATTGTTACAGCTGGGCTGGAACAAAACCCTGGACCCCTGTAGGTGTAGATAATCAGGAATTAAGAACACTGTAATAAATTATGGGTGGGGGTCTGAAACTATGTTATGATTGCTGAGGCTAGGTAGTTGCCTCTACTTTTTTAGACTGGTTGTAATTTTTGGGTTGGTCTCTAATTTCATACCTTTTAGTTTTCTGATGCATATTCAGTGGGGGGCAACATTCAGAATGTAGAAATGTTTATGTATAGAATGGGCATGCCTTTTTATTCCACATGTTAGAGGATGAATTGTAGGTATAGCCTGTCTAATCTATACACTACATATCTATCTGCAACACCATACATGTTGCATCTTACTGAATATGCCTCAGTCTGTTTTGTACTTTACGTGATCTGATTAGCTCAGGMACAACTGTCACCATGAGACTGGAGTGACTGCCGAGGAGAAATAAGATCAAGTGACTCCGGTACRTCAATGAAATTCTGCTAACTGGATCTGTAAACTTTAAGAAAGATGCTTGTCTGTGGATCCAGGTTTAATAAAACAAAAATGATACTTTAAAATGCTGTTCAACTTGATTGTCTTGCAATTAATTTATTGGTTAAACAATATGTTTACAGCTATTGAGGTGTGGGGTTATGCAGAGCCGCCTGGCACCCCTCTTTGGCCCGTGACATTCACAGCAAAAGCGCCCTTCTCAAATCAAACAGTGTGTGCCACTAGGTCATGTTTTCAAGGCAGCATGGTGCGTTGTCCAGAAACATCTGTTTTCCATAAAATATCTTTGAATTGTCAAAGCAGTTTTTATTGGGAAGGCAGATATCAAAAACAATCACTTTTGCATGTGAAAACACAGAATCCTGCTCAATGACCTTTGTATATGAAGATCCTACTCATTTATGTGTTAAAGAGCATGTGGAAGCTATTTCTTAATGCCAAAACACATAGTAACTTAGAGCACCCCAAGGAAGCATTCCCAAATTAAACTCTTCAATATTTGTTCTAAAAGTTGAGTTTGGGGTTTTCCCCAAATCAGCTCTGACTTTGGAAACAATCCCACAAATCAAATCTAATTTTATTGGTCACATACACGTGATTAGCCAATGTTATTGCGGGTGTAGTGAAATGCTTGTGCTACTAGCTCTGACAGTGCAGTAATGTCTAAYAATTTACACAACATATACCCAATGCACACAAATCTAAGTAGGAATGAATTAAGACTACATACATATATATGGACGAGCAATATCAGAGCGGAACAGACTAAGATACAGTAGAATAGTATAGAATACAGTGTATACATATGAGAAGAGTAATGCCAGATATATGTATACATATGAGATGAATAATGCCAGATATGTAAACATTAAAGTGACTAGTGTTCCATTTATTAAAGTGGCCGGTGATTTCAAGTCTATGTAGAGTTGAAGTCGGAATATTACATACACCTTAGCCAATTACATTCAAACTCAGTTTTTCACAATTCCTGACATTTAATCCTAGTAAAAATTCCCTATCTTAGGTCAGTTAGGATCACCACTTTATTTTAAGAGTGTGAAATGTCAGAATAATAGAGAGAATGATTTATTTAAGTTTTAATATCTTTCATCACATTCCCAGTGGGGCAGAAGTTTACATACACTCAATTAGTATTTGGTAGCGTTGCCTTTAAATTGTTTAACTAGGGTCAAACATTTCAGGTAGCCTTCCACAAGCTTCCCACAATACGTTAGGTGGTGTAACTGAGTCAGGTTTGTAGGCCTCCTTGCTCGCACATGCTTTTTCAGTTCTGCCCACAAATTTTCTATCGGGTAGAGGTCAGGGCTTTGTGATGGCCACTCCAATACCTTGACTTTGTTGTCCTTTAGCCATTTTGCCACAACTTTGGAAGTATGCTTGGGGTGATTGTCCATTTGGAAGACCCATTTGCGACCAAGCATTAACTTCCTGACTGATGTCTTAAGATGTTGCTTCAATATATCTACATAAATTTCCTCCCTCATGATGCCATCTATTTTGTGAAGTGCACCAGTCCCTCCTGCAGCAAAGCACCCCCACAACATGATGCTGCCACCCCCGTGCTTCACGGTTGGGATGGTGTTCTTCAGCTTGCAAGCCTCCCCCTTTTTCCTCCAAACATAACGATGGTCATAATGGCCAAACAGTTCTATTTTTGTTTCATCAGACCACATGACATATCTCCAAAAAGTACGACCTTTGTCCCCATGTGCAGTTGCAAACCGTAGTCTGGCTTTTTATGGCGGTTTTGGAGCAGTGGCTTCTTCCTTGCTGAGCGGCCTTTCAGGTTATGTTGATATAGGACTCGTTTTACTGTGGATATAGATACTTTTGTACCCGTTTCCTCCAGCATCTTCACAAGGTCCGTTGCTGTTGTTCTGGCATTGATTTGCACTTTTCGCACCAAAGTACGTTAATCTCTAGGAGACAGAAAGCATCTCCTTCCTGAGAGGTATGACGGCTGCGTGGTCCCATGGTGTTTATACTTGCGTACTATCGTTTGTACAGATGAACGTGGTACCTTCAGGCGTTTGGAAATTGCTCCCAAGGATGAATCAGACTGATGGAGGTCTACACATTTTTTTCTGAGGTCTTGGCTGATTTCTTTTGATTTTCCCATGATATCAAGCAGAGGCACTGAGTTTGAAGGTAGGCCTTGAAATACATCCACAGGTACACCTCCAATTGACTCAAATTATGTCAATTATCCTATCAGAAGCTTCTAAAGCCATGACATCATTTTCTGGAATTTTCAAGCTGTTTAAAGGCACAGTCAACTTAGTGTATGTAAACTTCTGACCCACTGGAATTGTGATACAGTGAATTATAAGTGAAATAATCTGTCTGTAAACAATTGTTGGAAAAATTACTTGTATCATGTACAAAGTAGATTTCCTAACCGACTTGCCAAAACTATAGTTTGTGAACAAGAAATGTGGAATGGTTGAAAAACGAGTTTTAATGTCATGAGATATATGACACTGTGTACTTATTTAGGTATTCTGTGAGTATATATTGCAATATATATTTATTTTTAAATACATTATTTAAATAAAAGAGGGGACTGTCGTTTTGATATTCTGTAGACACGCATTAATGTATTTCATCAGAAGGATGATCTACCCCTGAATGCTGATTGGTGTCTGAGTATTCTTCAACAGGGATGGTGATGGTTGCTGCTGTCACAAGTGCCCCAACACACTGCACCCCTTGACTATTAGCAACATAATTGTCTGATTTGTGTCTGACTTTGAAGGTGCAGTTGGCATCGTAGATGTCACTGTTAACAAATAAATGGGGTGCACTGGACTGTACATGTCCACTCTCAACCATTTCAGCTGCTATCTCCTGACATTGTTCATGTATGTCCTTGCCCATCCTCTTCCTGTAGCACAGCTGTGCTAGATGCAGATTTTTGCACTGCAGAAAATGGTACGGTATGAATTCATCCACAAGATTATCAGCACAGGCAATATTTTTTGCATGCGTGCTTCTGAATGTCTGATACTTGTGTGATGTGTTGATTAAGGAAGCGATGTAGAATAATTTAGTCTTTAATGCAGGATGAATCAGACAAATTAAGTCACTTTAATAGGTATAACATATATTATTAGACACCACTCAGGCTTTATGAAATTGAACTATTGCGTGTGACAGGTCTATTCCTGCAAGCTATGTGGAAGTGTTTTTGTGTTATTTCTCATTCTTCTCCCTTCAGGGCAGCTGTGCATTGGGAGACATGTTTTACCACCAGGAGTCATCATAGCAAAGTCTGAACTAGCCACAGTGAAATGTGTTACTGCAGCTAGACGTCACATTCTGAAAGGGATATTCTTCTTACCACCACTACATGGAAATGGACAGGAGCAGTGCAGCAAAACGTCCTGGTTTGAGGAAGGGATTTTGCAGGTGGTCCGTCTTCCCACTTGGTGTGACTATCCCATCCCTCTGTGTACATGATGGCTGCTTTCTCCTCAGCTGATTTTTTCCCYTTGCAGCCGAGTGTTCGTCAACCTTCCTGTTCTTTGCAGACCATCGACATAACTTGAACAGAGGTTAATATACAGAGTACAGTCGTGGCCAAAAGCTTTGAGACTTTGAGATTGACACAAATATACATTTTCACAAAGTCTGCTGCCTCAGTTTGTATGATGGCAATTTGCATATACTCCAGAATGTTATTAAGAGTGATCAGATGAATTGCAATTAATTGCAAAGTCCCTCTTTGACATGCAAATTAACTGAATCCCCCAAAAACATTTCCACTGCATTTCAGCCCTGCCACAAAAGGACCAGCTGACATCATGTCAGTGATTCTCTGGTTAATACAGGTGTGAGTGTTGACGAGGACAAGGCTGGAGATCACTCTGTCATGCTGATTGAGTTTGAATAATAGACTGGAAGCTTCAAAAGGAGGGAGCTTGGAATCATTGTTCTTCCTCTGTCAATCATGGTTACCTGCAAGGAAACACGTGCCGTCATCATTGCTTTGCACAAAAAGGGCTTCACAGGCAAGGATATTGCTGCCTGTAAGATTGCACTTAAATCAACCATTTATCAGATCATCAAGAACTTCAAGGAGAGCGGTTCAATTGTTGTGAAGAAGGCTTCAGGGCGCCCAAGAAAGTCCAGCTAGCGCCAGGACCGTCTCCTAAAGTTGATTCAGCTGTGGGGTCGGGGCACCACTAGTACAGAGCTTGCTCAGGAATGGCAGCAGACAGGTGTGAGTGCATCTGCACGCACAGTGAGGCGAAGACTTTTGGAGGATGACCTGGTGTCAAGAAGGGSAGCAAAGAAGCCACTTCTCTCCAGCAAAAACATCAGGGACAGACTGATATTCCTCAAAAGGTACAGGGATTGGACTGCTGAAGACTGGGGTAAAGTCATTTTCTCTGATGAATCCCCTTTGCGATTGTTTGAGGCATCCGGAAAAAAGCTTGTCTGGAGGAGACAAGGTGAGCTCTACCATCAGTCCTGTGTCATGCCAACWGTAAAGCATCCTGAGACCATTCATGTGTGGGGTTGCTTCTCAGCCAAGGGAGTGGGCTCACTCACAATTTTGCCTAAGAACACAGCCATGAATAAGGAATGGTACCAACACATCCTCCGAGAGCAACTTCTCCCAACCATCCAGGAACAGTTTGGTGACGAAGAATGCCTTTTCCAGCATGATGGAGCACCTTGCTATAAGGCAAAAGTGATAACTAAGTGGCTCGGGGAACAAAACATCGATATTTTGGGTCCATGGCCAGGAAACTCCCCAGACCTTAATCCCATTGAAAACTTGTGGTCAATCCTCAAGAGGCGGGTGGACAAACAAAAACCCACAAATTCTGACAAACTCCAAGTATTGATTATGCAAGACTGGGCTGCCATCAGTCCGGATGTGGCCCAGAAGTTAATTGACAGCATGCCAGGGCGGATTGCAGAGGTCTTGAAAAAGAAGGGTCAACACTGAAAATATTGACTCTTTGCATCAACTTCATGTAATTGTCAATAAAAGCTTTTGCACTTATGAAATGCTTGTAATTATACTTCAGTATTCCATAGTAACATCTGACAAAAATATCTAAAGACACTGAAGCAGCAAATGAAAATTTATATTTGTGTCATTCTATATTTATATTTGCGCCCTGAATTTGTGCTGTTAGTACAAATAAACATAATTGCTTATTTGGTTGAAGCTAGCGAGCTATTTTACAATGAGAACGAGGTAAATTATTGGACAAGGAATTACAAATAATCTAGTATTTCAATCAGTTACATATATAAGTTCATCTTGTAGACAGGAAGTGATATTTATTCGCTCTGGCCAACAGTAGCTTGTATGCTAACGTTAGCTTTTTGGTTCCCGCCGGTTGCAACCCCAGTGAACACTGTGCATTTTAGCTAGCTGCTCTCCGTTATTAACTATGTAAAATTACAATCAATAATATCAATCGTGTAAGCACATRGAAATACTTTTTAGGGAATTTGAGGTATTTATTTCATAATTTAAAAGTGTCTGGCAGTGAGTGACAGACTGTGAAAATCAATCTCCCATGATTCCGTAGTACCGGAACTGACGTTTTATCATTTGTACCGGAACTGACCGTTGTGTTTGTTCTTATTATATCTGTGGTTGTGTTGAATACCGCATACAACTTAAAATAAACAATTACTCTGTACAGAATACATAACATACAGTGGCGATTTTAACATGTAAATCTTGGTGGAGCAAAAAAGAAAATGGGTGGGATGCATACCAGCAAAGCCACTACATACCTCTAAACAATACATTAATTGCACTATAACGGTGACAAACTCTACATAAAACTGTCCCAACAGCAGAGTCCCAACACTAGTCCCAACACCTTACCACTGCTACATCTGGCTCCGCGGAGCCTTCTCTGGCAGCAAAATAAGTCATTCAGCCACATTTAGTGCTTTAAAAAAAACATAGCTGATATGGCTGACTTGCTTAAACAAATGTGGTTTCTACTGACAATTGAGATTTACAAACTATGGCATAAGGGGATGGCAAGCGGATAAGCAGCAATCCATAATTTCGATTAAGACATTAATGATCGAGCTAGGACGGACGTAGTCAATATAACTATTTGTTCAGCACTTTTCAAATGTATAGCGACAGAATTCAGAACATGGTCCGTTCTTACAGTGTTCTCCTTGTACACCAAGTCAGAACCGTAGGATAAGTAAATGAGGGATATGAGCAGAAAATGAAAGCTCTTACAATATTCAATGATTACATTTCTCAAAAACAGGTTAAAGGCTACATGTACACCACAAAGTCAGAAAAGTGGGCAAAATTAAGAGGTGAAAATAGACCGAATTATTAGGGTGAGGCACATGGGCTACTAACAGCTTGCTACACAACATACACATAGTATTACTTTCTTACAGGATACATATCTCCCTAGCATATTACATAATTTATGCAGCAGCATAGAAGACATTTTTGTGCTGTGCTCACTTGAACAGGAAGATGGCGCAGTGGTCCTTCGTGGGCAATTTTTGTCATCAAAGTCTGGCATTCTCTGGATTTGTGGTGCTTTCAAAACAACTGGGAACTCAACAACAAAAAAATGTTGAATCATGATGACATCAGTGCTCTTCAGGTCGTAGCTCTAGAAAGAGGCCTGAGTTCTGGATTTACAATTCCGAGTCGGATGAAAGTTCWAAACTTATTTTCCCCAGTTGTAGCTCGTTTTTCCCAGGTTCCCAGTTGTCTTGAACTCACTAAAGTCAGATTTTGAAGAACCGAGTTAACAGTTGTTTTRAGCTTGGCACAAATCATGATTCATTAGCAGCATGGCCAATGTTGAATGTTAATCATTTTAAACTAGGAAAAGAGACCCTTAATCTTAGACTTGGGACCACACAGCCACTCCACTGAATAGCAGGCTAATGATTGATTTGCAATGCTTTGCAGTTAGCCACTGATTCCTTCCAAACCACTCATTGTTGAATTTTCAATTTCCAACTTGTTGTGTAATGTTTATGTCCAATGGCCAATGAGCAACGACACGTTTTATCTATAATTTCTCTTCATTATTTCTCTTCATATGTCAAGATTAAAAAGCATTTACCAATAGATTGTTGACTTGATTCGTGATGATGACTGCTAGGTAAGATTTTGAAAGTATGATGTTGACATAAACTGAGCTAGGCTGAAACACCTGCATTTTGGAGCTGCCTTACTCAAGAAAACAGAAAAGAGGTACACAGGTACACCTCCAATTGACTCAAATGATGTCAATTAGCCTATCAGAAGTTTCTAAAGCCATGACATAATTTTCTGGAATTTTCCAAACTGTTTAAGGGCACAGTCAATTTAGCRTATGTAAACTTCTGACCCACTGGAATTGTGATGCAATGRGTTATAAGTGAAATAATCTGTCTGTAAACAATTGTTGGAAAAATTACTTGTGTCATTCACAAAGTAGATKTCGTAACGAACTTGACAAAGCTATAGTTTGTTAACAAGAAATTCATGTAGTGGTTGAAAAACGAGTTTTAATGACTCCAACCTAAGTGTATGTAAACTTCCGACTTCAACTGTAGCTATACTGGTGTCTGTATATTTTAAACTTTAAACTGTAATTCTCTTTTTGCTGTCTGTCTACCAGTTGTGTAAATATGAATAAATGAATATACATCTAGTTCGTAAATAATAATTCCAGCTTTGTTCGCAGCTGAGATGTTAATGAATTACAGCAGATAAATAACAAAAACATTTGAGTTGTAACTGTGGATGCTTTGCCTTTTACTTTTCACAATGTAACGCCACAATAATGAAAATCAACCATCCACAACGTATACCAATTTACTTCTGTCAGGTGTGAATCTACTATATATATTTGTGTCACGCCCTGACCATAGAGAGCCCTCGGTTCTCTATGGTGTTTAGGTCAGAGCGTGACTAGGGGGGTGTTCTAGTCATTTATTTTCTATGTTGTTGKTTTGTATGGTTCCCAATTAGAGGCAGCTGGTAATCGTTGCCTCTAATTGGGGATCATATTTAGGAAGCCCTTTCTCCCACCTGCTTTGTGTGATATTGTTTTGTTGAGTGCTGATGTGCTGATGTGCGCGCGCTGTTCGTCACTTTCGTTATGTTTCTTGTTTTTGTTCTGTTTCACGGTAATAAATATGGGGAACCCAACACACGCTGCGCCTTGGTCCGTCAATCATAACGATCGTGACAATTTGATTGTCTCACAGTATATGATCACACATTTTGTGACTTTTTTTGTAAGTTAACATACAATAATGTTTATGTTCAACCAAATACAAAAATTATTTTGAGCAAAGAGAGGGATGTGGGACGGGTGGCATTTGAGGAGGCTCTTCGAGAAAGCTACTGCACCCATTACAGTTTCAACATTTGCTAGCTAGCTGTAAGTGATATTTATTCCCATTTCCCCAGTATATTTTTAGGGCAGTTGAATTGTGAGTACGTACCACAATGTTGTGTTGTAATTTTAATCACAGACAGATTCCCATTCTATGTTTGATTTGAATCAATACTTTAGGATCAGAGGAGTGAGCTGCAAAGCGACAGTCACCTGCTCCTGCCACCAGCCTTGCCCCTGTCCAATGGATAGAGAGGGACAGCAGAGGCAACATAATTCACAAAAGACCTGGACATAAAAGCTATAAGAAGACCTAAGGGTTAAAACAAAAATGTGAAACGTCCGGAGAGGCAGAGGAGAGGTTTGGGAAACCCTGCCCTAAGGGAACCCCAAGGGAGATGCCAAATGTGAGATCTCCTCCCTTGGGGGATTTCTTAATAGACTTATCAAGGCTAGGATCGTTACACTACTCCCTCTGTTCAGAAAACACAACCTGTGCTTCTCTATTACAAATCCCTCATACAGTTTCCCTCATACAGGTTTTGACCGTCATACAGTATCCTACTTCTGCACATCAGAGTAGCAAATGGTAGGAGGGGGTATTGACCAGRGGTAGGTTTGAAGCCAAGTCGCCCTAMGGAAATCACGCTACAAACWACAACCCCAAGAGAGTAAGGGTCTCATCAAGGCTAGCATCGTTCAACTTGTCAGGCAGCATGACTACCTTGTTAGGACATTTCTAACTAGTACTAAATGCAGTTTTAGCTGTCTCACTGGCTTTCATTTCAATGTKGGATTAAATACAAAGTGGTGCTATRAAACRTTCAAATCCTCAGACCGATTGTAACCTAAGCCTCTGTCTTGCAGGCATGAACTCTTAGGCTGCATGTATTGAATATAGATGAAGTGTTATATTACTCTCAAATTAAGAAGAACCACTGCGAATGTACATTAAAACCACATAGTTATGTACACGTAATTAAATGACATATATATCTAATATAATGGTGTACAGTATATCATAATTTTATGACATATATCTGTCAGAGAAGATTCTCATCTCTTTAACCAATACTTAAGTTGCGTTGATGAAGAAATATAACACCATTTGTATTTAATAGTTACCAGTACACATCTTCCAGCAGTACCCATGCTCCTGCACCTATCCACACAAGATACAGGTACAGTATGCTAGAGTGCCAAACAAATTCCATGCCAACCTTTACATTTAATACAGCCAAGCTATTATTTTCATGAGTTCTGTCATGTTTTTTTATTAGTATTTGTTTATCTCCATAAGACTCCCTGATGCAGGACCTACAGGAGCTGTTGGGGAGTTTCACAGGGACAGATTGTCATGTAACCCCAAAGGTGACTTGTTTTGAWKTCTTCACTATTATTCTACAATGTTACTTCCGGTGCCGACAGATATGGCCGCCTCACTTTGCGTTCCTAGGAAACTATGCAGTATTCTCTATACCATCTACTGCATCTTGCCATCTTGATGTAATGTATCTCTAGCCACTTTAAACAATGCCACTTTTATGTTTACATACCCTACATTACTCATCTCATATGTATATAATGTACTCTATACCATCTACTGCATCTTGCCTATGCCGTTCTATACCATCACTCATTCATATATTTTTTGATGTACATATTCTTATTCATTCCTTTACACTTGTATGTATAAGGTAGTTGTGAAATTTTTAGGTTARATTATTCGTTGGATATTACTGCATTGTCGGAACTAGAAGCACAAGCATTTCGCTAACCATGTGTATGTGACAAATACGATTTGATGTAGAAAATAAAGAAACCCTGGAATGACTAGGTGTGTCCAAACTTTTGACTGGTACTGTATGTAAATKAATTCAATAAATTAGAAAATGTACAAAATAAAAACATGTTTTCACCTTGCCCTTATGGGGTATTGTGTATAGATGGGTGAGAAGAAATGTATATTTACTGAATTTTGAATTCCGGCTGTAACACAAAATGTGGAATAAGTCAAGGGGTAGGAATACTTTCTGAAGATACTGTAGGTGTTCCTTTTGTCCAGATGTTGTATGGCTGTGTGGATAGTGATAGAAATTACATCTTCCGTGGATCTGTTGGAGCGGTAGGCAAACTGGAGTGGCTCCAGTATGCCTGGCATACTGCGTAATACACTTTCAATAAATAAGTTGYAGACTGTCAGCCACACTTGAAACTATCGTAGGCAACAACTATTCGTACAGGAAACAGTGACGCTCTTCTTCTGTGGGTTTTATGGCGGACTACAACCCCCCAAAAGGTGTATTGCCGCCACCAACAGGACGGGTTGAAACCCCCCCCCAAAAAAATATATATATATGCATACTTAATAGTGAAACTTAATCCACCCTAATAAAAATAGTACATTGCCAAAACAAACTCCCACTTCTTCCTTCGTTTAATTCTCCATATCCCCCTTCTCAGGCTCTAGGACCTGAGAGGGTGGTACAGCTTGTGTGAATATTACATGTAACTCCTTCACTGAGAAATCTTTCAGCCCCAGGAACCAGTCCGCTGCATCCTATGATTTCTATCTTCCTAGACCTTCTCTCCACCTTGGCAGTGCCATTAATTACCATAGCTATAAAGGTCACAAAGTCCACCTTAACCTTTAAAATGCCAGGATCCTGCTGGTGAAAGGCAACCCCTGCAGCGTAGGCCTATCCACCACCATGGACAATTCGGGTGCGCCATTCAAACCCTCAACCCTTTTCACAGCTGCTGCATATGGAAGTGCTCTGTACAACCCTGACTTTGGCCCCCTCCTTCTCTTTCACCCTTGTGGGGCATTCGAAAGACGTGGCTTCATGGTTCCCAACACAATTGCAACATGTCACATTCATAACTTTTATAACACATATTTTTTTATTTTTTTATTTTTTATTTAACCTTTATTTAACCAGGTAGGCAAATTGAGAACACGTTCTCATTTACAATTGCGACCTGGCCAAGATAGTTTGAAGAGATTAAAAATATTCCTGGAATGATTGAAGCACGTCGGATGAATCGTGTTGGTGAAAAAGTAAGAGTATCTGTTCTTTTGTTTTTGATATGGAGTCTCTCCCTACTCAGGTGCAGTTGGGGTATATTAACTAATTGATGTCATCTGTTGGAAGTGTTTAGAGGTATATTTGGTTTGGAGCATATGGGAGGTCGATGTGCAAGGGGTAATCTCTCTACTTTACAAAAAGGGGACCCCAAGACCATTAGCAAATTGGAGACCTTTAACAATGTTGTGTGTTGACTATAAATATAAGCAAAGCCATAACTAATCGCCTATGTTGTTGGTTTAGACCAAACATGCGCGTGTGGTGGGAGAAAATTAACCTGGAACTTGCAATTGCACAGAGAACGTTCAAGCACATTTAGAGGAAAGGCACCTGCCAGCTATTACTGTGAATTGGACCAGGAAAAAGCTTTTGACATGGTAAACCAGGAGTTTTTATTTAGAGTTATGGGGAAATTTAGTTTTGCAAATAGTTTATGAAATGGGTAAAAATTCTTTATAGTAATGTGGGTAGCAGGGGGAATATTGAAATGTTATCAAGCAATTACGAGGTGTCAGACAGGGGACCCTCTATCTGCTCTATTGTATGTTTTTATATATTGAACCTTTTGCATGCGCAATTAGGACAATTACAACATCAAAGGCATCATTTTACCTGGAGGGGATATTCAAAAAATTTCGCAATATGCGGACGACAGTTTTATATTTACAGGACGACCTGAGCTTGAAAGAGCCTATCAAAGTCATTTATGAATTCTCTGTTGCCTCTGGGTCGAAGATAAACAAGAATAAAACGAAATAAATATATGGGACAGTGGAAATGGAGGAACTGATCAGTATTGTGGTTTGACATGTGGCCAAGGATCTCCTCTCT
>NW_019943276.1:35401-37282 GCF_002910315.2 Salvelinus sp. IW2-2015 | reverse complement strand
TCGATTTCCCACGAGACGCCAGATATAACCCCCTTGAGCGGTGCCCTGTTCCAAAGAGACGCACATGACACTTCAAATGTATCAAATTGGTTAAAACACAACGCACGTTCGTTCTGATCCGCAGAAGCACTAATAATCCCGCCTCTCGTAATCTTCACAACCTTCACTTTACCCAGCACTCTCTCCACCAGTTTGGACAACTCAAATGATTTCTTCAAGATTGGTACTCTGCTCARCTGCTCCTCATTAACAATTTGGGGTGGCAGGTAGCCTAGTGGTTAGAGCGTTGGGCCGGTAACCGAAAGGTTGCTGGATTGAATCACGGAGCTGACAAGGTAAAAAACTGTCCTTYTGCCCCTGAACAAGGCAGTTAACCCACTGTTCCCCGGTAGGCCGTCATTGTAAATAAGAATTTGTTCTTAACTGACTTGCGTAGTTAAATAAAGGTTAAAAACAAAAAACGAACTCCTATTAAATACGAAGGGACATTCTCATCACATACAGTACTTCGCTCTGTTTTCCATTCTTTTGGACAATACTCCAATTCTCCTTGATTCTACTGTCATTGTATTCAGAATCCACTTCTTCATCCCCTTCCGCCGTCTTTCGTTCGACCGAATCCGATCGTTAGCGATCTCAACAGTGATGGACATTACACACAGCACCCCTTCTACGTGCATTGTGGGGGGGGCTTCTTTGAAATTTAACATCCTTTCAAAATTCTCCAGAGCTGTGTGACAATGACGTGATTTTGGAGGTCTGGCAACGCGAGACTAATCTATGGGTAACAGGGTTGTATTTGTATTTTGTATTTATTATGGATCCCCATTAGCTGTTGCCAAGGCAGCACCTACTCTTTCTGGGGACCGGCAAAATTAAGGCAGTTATACAATTTTAAAAACATTACAAAACAATCATTACAGAAGTCACAACACACTAAGTGTGTGCCCTTCAGGCCCATACTCCACTACCACATATCTACAACGTAAAATCCATGTGTACGTGTGTGTATAGTACGTATGTTATCATGTGTGTGTATGCATGTGTCGGTGCCTATGTTTGTGTTACTTCACAGTCCCCGCTGTTCCATAAGGTGTATTTTTACCTGGTTTTAAAATCTGATTCTACTGCTTGCATCAGTTACAGTTACATGGAAAATAGTTCCCTGTAGTCATGGCTCTATGTAGTACTGTGCGCCTCCCATAGTCTGTTCTGGACTTGGGGACTGTGAAGAGACCTCTGGTGGCATGTCTTGTGGGGTATGCGTGGGCGTCCGAGCTGTGTGCCAGCACGCTGGCCCTTAAAAGTACACAGAGAGCTACAATTAATGATATGCACGTCAATCTCTCATGGCTCAAAGTGGAAGAGAGATTGACTTCATCACTACTTGTTTTTGTAAGAGGTGTTGAATAATGAAGGTACCGAGCTGTCTGTTTAAAATACTAGCACACAGCTCGGACGCCCACGCATACCCCACAAGACATGCCACCAGAGGTCTCTTCACAGTCCCCAAGTCCAGAACAGACTATGGGAGGCGCACAGTACTACATAGAGCCATGACTACAGGGAACTATTTTCCATGTAACTGTAACTGATGCAAGCAGTAGAATCAGATTTTAAAACCAGGTAAAAATACACCTTATGGAACAGCGGGGACTGTGAAGTACACAAACATAGGCACCGACACATGCATACACACACATGATAACATACGTACTATACAACACACGTACACATGGATTTTACGTTGTAGATATGTGGTAGTGGAGTATGGGCCTGAAGGGCACACACTTAGTGTGTTGTGACTTCTGTAATGATTGTTTTGTAATGTTTTTAAAATTGTATAACTGCTTAATTTTGCCGGTCCCAGAAAGAGTAGGT
>NW_019943276.1:26642-30097 GCF_002910315.2 Salvelinus sp. IW2-2015 | reverse complement strand
TGGTTGCACCTGGACTACTGTTCAGTAGTGTGGTCAGGTGCCACAAAGAGGGACTTGGGAAAATTGCAGTTGGTTCAGAACAGCCAGCACAGCTGGCCCTTAAAAGTACACAGAGAGCTAACATTAATGATATGCACGTCCATCTCTCATGGCTCAAAGTGGAAGAGAGATTGACTTTCATCACTACTTTTTTTGTAAGAGGTGTTGACATAATGAAGGTACCGAGCTGTCTGTTTAAAATACTGCTGGCCTGTTCTGAACCAACTGCAATTTTCCCAAGTCCCTCTTTGTGGCACCTGACCACACTACTGAACAGTAGTCCAGGTGCAACAAAACCAGGGCCTACGCGTTATGCTCAACCTGTTTTCCACCACAAAACACTAGAAAATGGCCAAAAAGAGTTGAACCAGCTCACCTGCTTTTACACTATGATTTGACTATTAGATGTTTGTTTCTTTTGAAATAAATATAAAAAAAGGAATAGTTTCACCATATTAAAACTTTAAAACGAGAGTTCAGTTCAAGAAACAGGGTTAACCTTAAAATGAGGGAAAGACATAAATGACTCAATAATCACATGAAATAAATAAGAATCTTCAGAAATAACTTTGTCAAAGCATCAAAATAACAAAGTCTTTACAAGGATGGTAAAAACTTTTTTTTGGGGGGGGGTTTAGTTGGTTCAAATCTACCTAGAAGCCACACAGGGTGCACGGAGGGACATGTCAAAACACTGAATTGGCACTTTGAGTTGAGTTTGAGTTTATTTTTACAGGGACAGTGCACATTAATCAACGTTTCAGTAAAAGTACCGGTTTTAGCCAGCCGGCTAATTTTCAATCGCAGTCCCTGGGCAGGTTATTAAAAACAATTACAATATAGACAATAGCAACATAGAACAAGACATAGCATACAGACATAGCAACATAGGACAAGCAAGACGTAGCATACAGACAGAGCAACATAGAACAAAAAGCAGCAAGACAAAATTCATAAAAGCAACAAAGTGTTTCCACACCTCACAAGTTACAGACAACAGACATGGAAAGCGGCAACACACAGCTAGGGACCATGTTCACAAATCTGATTGACCTTTAGCCATGTCTTCAAGCATTTTGTGAAAGTGTGATATGTGGTGCAGTTATGTGTGTCTGATGGCAGTGTATTCCAGACATGGGAAGCTCTCACAGAAAAAGCGGATTTACTAAAGGTGCTTTTCCTTAGGGGAACTATATGCAGACAACAGTTTTTTTCACATTGAGATGCAAACACGAGTCACTGAGCCACTTTGTAACCTGGACCATTACAGTAGTGAGTTCTTGTGCAGCTTGTTGTTTGCTCTTTGCATGCACATATATCACTTTATCATCTGCATACATTTGAACTTCAGACCCAGTACAGACAGAAGGCAGATCATTAATGTACAGGCTGAACAGGAGGGGCCCCAGTATTGACCCTTGGGGCACGCCCACATCATAGCTAAGAGTGGGCGACAGCTCATTGCTCACTCTGACACACTGAGTTCTGCCTTCAAGGTATGATTTCATCCATCTCAAGGCATCGGGGGAAAAGTTGAATTTGGACAATTTTGTGATGAGAATCTCATGGTTAACAGTATCAAAAGCCTTCCTTAGGTCCAGAAACACAGCCCCAACAACGCCCCCTTTGTCCATCTTGGACTTCACATTTTCCAGAAGAAAGCACTTGGCCGTTTCTGTGGAGTGTTTCGCTCTGAAGCCAAACTGCATGGAGTGTAATGTGAAGGGGCTGTTGTTGAGGTGGGTGAAGTCTTGAGGTGAAGACTTTAGCAAGTCTTTCTTAAATCAGATTTTTTGAAAGTCTTTATTCTTCAAATTCTGATTAATTGAATTCTCCATGTGGTCTATATTCAAGGACACTTATTTTCATATAACAGTCTCTTAAAATGCAATATTGGTGCATCATTTCTACTATACATATCAAAGTACGCAAAAGGCACTCATTTTGTGAAACGCCCCAGTACACGTTAAGTTCTGCCCGTTGGACATTGCAATGCTCTCGTMAAGTTTGTTTGTTTATTTGTCATATGCACATGAAAGACATGGATTCACTTCAGTACATCACCAATAATGTATAATGTTTGTAGTCATTAAATGTGTTTAAATGTATGTTAGTGCTTTTGGTATGTGTCAAGTACAATAAAAAAGCATTTTGACATAACATATTGTAGCAGTGGCAGCCTATTAGAAGACTTGGTGGTGTGGTTTGTTGAGGGTGTGGCTTTGTCTTAGTGCTTTTTGGCCACCAATTATGSCAGTTATTTTTTWATTTTATTATTTAACCTTTATTTATACAGGTTTTTCTCATTGAGATAAAATATATTTATCAAGAGAGACCTGGTCCAACAACRTAATGTGTTATTTTGTGTTATTTTGATGAGGTTAAGTGTGTATTCTGTCAGTTGTGCAGTCTTAATGAGACTGACATTAGTGCATGTGATACCAAAGAGSCTTCTAAAGGTTAATTGTTAAGACAATCACCATTTTGTTACATTATCATATGGAGGGAAAAAAATGATATTTTAATTGAAGTGGACGATGCGGATGATACACAGCCGTACCTTTCGATGAAAAATGGTGAAGCCCCAAAATTGCCTTCCCTGGAAGCCTGTGTTTCAGACATAAGGAAGTGGATGGCGGCAAATGTTTAACTTTTTAAACGCGGATAAAACAGAGATGCTAGTTGTTGGTCCCAAGAAACAAAGAGATTTTCTGTTGGATCTGACAATTAATCTTGATGGTTGTACAGTCGTCTCAAATAAAACTGTGAAGGACCTACTCTGGACCCTGATCTCTCTTTTGATGAACATATTAGGAATATTTAAAGGACAGCTTTTTTCCATCTTCGTAACATCTGAAAGTTTTTGTCCAAAAATKATGCAGAAAAGCAAATTCATGCTTTTGTCACTTCTAGATTGAACTACTGCAATACAATACTTTCCGGCTACTCRGATAAAGCACTAAATAAACGTCAGTCAGTGCTAAACACAGCTGCTAGAATCTTGACTAGAACCAAAAAATGTGATCATATTACTCCAGTGCTAGCCTCTCTATACTGGCTTCCTGTTAAGGCTAGGGCTGATTTCAAGATTTTACTGCTAACCAACAAAGCACTACATGAACTTGTTCCTACCTATGTCTCCGATTTGGTCCTGCGGTACATACCTACGCGTACGCTACGGTCACAAGACGCAGGCCCCCTTATTATCCCRAGAATGTCTAAGCAAACAGCTGGAGGCTTATGGAATGGTCTGCCTTTAAGTCTTTATTGAAGACTCATCTCTTCAGTAGATCCTATGATTGAGTGTAGTCTGGCCCAGCGGTGCGAAGGTGAACGGAAAGGCACTGGAGCGACGAACCATCCTTGTTATCTCTGCCTGGCTGGTTCCCCTCTCTCCACTGGGATTCTCTGCCTCT
>NW_019943276.1:18674-22254 GCF_002910315.2 Salvelinus sp. IW2-2015 | reverse complement strand
TATTGGTCTGCTCCGCTTACGCCCGATAAGGGACGAGGCCAAAAGTAACATTTGATACTCGTATGCTATTCCGTTGAATGCACAGAAAGCACAGGAAAGCACAGGAACTTCCTGTGAGTCGGGTGGATCAGTACATGGAAGTAGACATCTATTAGGTCGACAGTGGTGAACCAGTGGCCTGGGCTGATAGCCTGTAGGATGCTGCGGGACGACGATAGCATCTTGAATGGGAGGGGCGAAAGCCACCACCCCTCTTGGCTACTAGGAAATATACTCAATAGAACCCACTGCGCTGTTCTGATGGTTTGAGTAGTCTGATTGCATTCTTCTCCACTCAGGGAGGCAATCTCCAGTTGGAGAGCTTCTCTTTTCAGGGGGTCGGCTGTTGTAGTTGACCAAACCCCTCTGAAAGGTGGTGATGGCCGGCATAGGAACTGGAGTCTGTACCCCTGTATTACTGTATCCAGCAAAAGCTCCTTCCACTTTGCCCGATGGGCATGGGAGAAGTGGCCCAAAGGCGTGGCCACACCCATCAGGATGACTGAGGGGGCCCGTCCTTCTTCGGAGCAGAGGGACGGTGCTTGTTATGCCGCTGCCTGTGCTGGTGTTGGCACCACGGAGCCTGTTGACGTGGCTGACCCGGAGCCTGTTGACGTGGCTGATCAGGGGGTGGCTGGATTGTGGGAGGTTCGGAGAGAGGCAGGTGAGAGCTGAGGTTGAGACTGCAATTGTCTCTGGGTAGGGTAACGCAGGGCAGGGGGAATCATGAAAGACTGCAGGGTCTCTCTGTCCTTCCACAGCTTTTCCGTTTGGTCCAAAATGGCATCCACACCAGGACCAAAAGCTTGGCCTGGGGAGATGGGGAGCTCCACAAAGTGTTTCTTCACAGAGGATGACATCTTTGTCTGTGAGAGCCAACGCTGTCTGTGTGACGAGATGACCGTAGACAGGGCTTTGCTATTAGCACATGACATCTCAGTGTTTAAGAGGGAGAGGAGTGTGGACCCCTGAGACATTTCAGCTGTCAGCTCAGGGTCACCGTCGGTGGACAGGCAAACTATCAGACCATGCAGGTATGCCTGCAGCAGAGTGGTCACGTTCATGAGGCGAGCCACCATGACTAAAGTCAGCAACCCGATGAGGTCACAGAGGACAGCGGGGGACCTACCAATGATCTCCTTGTCTGGGAGTACCATTGCGGCAACAGTGGGGTCCATGACGGGGTACTGGTCCAGTACCAACTCTTCAGGTGAAGCCATGAAGGTCCAAAGCTTGTACTGGTTTGACAGATGGAACCTTGAGTTCACCTTAGCCCAAGTTTGACGCAGTTAGTTGGTGCACTGTAACTTGGGGCACTGAGGAATGTACACTCTTCCCACGGCTGCTCTTAGGGTCTGGATTAATATCCAGAGCTTTCAGAACCCTAGAGAGGAGCTCCTGCATAGCAGCTGATGAAGAGGGTGCTTCACTCTTCTCTGAGCTATGGTCTTAAGGATTCTGTGTAATGATCATGCTGTTTGAATCAGCTTCTTGATATGCCACACCTGTCAGGTGGATGGATTATCTTGGTAAAGGAGAAATGCTCACTAACAGGGATGTAAAACAAATTTGTGCACAACATTTAAGAGAAATAAGCTTTTTGTGCATATGGAACATTTCTGGGATCTTTAATTTCAAGCTCATGAAACATGGGACCAACACTTGACATGTTGCGTTTATGTATTTGTTCAGTATATAAAAACGGTAGCTGACATGGCTAGCTGATCTGGACATTTCTGACAAATTATAAATAGCTCTAGTATGCGATGATTACATGCAGAGGAACTGATGTTGCGAGTACCGATTGTAAATTGCACCTTGTGCATTCTACTATTACACCTTTCAAGAGTAAGTTTTAAAGCCGGACTGAGTTCCACAGGACACAGACTGTGTACATCAAGGGGACATAGGGCGTATACATCAGGGCGTATAGCCTCTCCTAGGCCACTCTGGGCCAGGGCATCTTCAGGAGAGATGTTGTGTCTGCTGCTGCCTTGTCTCGTGACTGAGCACAGATTAGCCAATCCTTAGGTAATTTAGTACCATCATCCCTTGTTAGGGGTGCTAGAGTGTCATCTAGGGCCTTTCTAGGGAGTTTTTCCTAGCCACCGTGCTTCTACACCTGATTGCTTGCTGTTTGGGTTTTAGGCTCGGTTCTGTTACAGCACTTTGAGATATCAGCTGATGTACGAAGGGCTAAATAAAATAATTTTGATTTGATTTGACTATAGCATTTTGTGAATGGTATGTGCCGGGAGAGGCCAAAAGGTAACATTTGATACTCGTATGCTATTCCGTGAATGAAGCACAGGAAAGCACAGGAACTTTCCTGTGAGTCGGGTGGATCAGTACATGGAAGTAGACATCTATTAGGTCACAGTGGTGAACCAGTGCCTGGGCTGATAGCCTGTAGGATATGGGCACAAGCACTGTTCATGACAAACTGTTCACACCCCTTGTTGGTGGAGAGAATCTTGCATTTTTAAAGCTTATTTCCTGCAATTCTACACATTTTGCCATGGGGTGCAAAGAACATTTAGCAGTTTTAAAGCAAATTTTATTGCCATTCTATACATTTTGCCATGTCTAATGTGTATTCATTTGATTTTTGAGTGACAAAAAAATTACAACAATATCTATGGGCTAAAAAAACGAAATATACTGAACAAAAATATAAACGCAACATGCAACATTTTAAAAGATTTTACTGAGTTAAAGTTCGTATGAGGAAATCAGTCAATTGAAATACATTAATTAGGCCCTAATCTATGGATTTCACATGACTGGGAATACAGATATGCATCTGTTGATTACAGATACCTTTAAAGAAATGGGCCTCAGGTACTCGTCACAGTATTTCTGTGCAGTCAAATTGCCATTAATAAAATGCAATTGTGTTCGTTGTCTGTATCTTATGCCTGCCCATACCATAACCCCACCGCCACCATGGGGCACTGCAAACCGCTCGCTCACACGACGCCATACACGTGGTCTGCAATTGTGAGGCTGGTTTGACGTTCTGCCAAATTCTCTAAAACGACATTGGATGCAGTTTATGGTAGAGAAATGAACATTAAATTCTCTGGCAACAGCTGTGGTGGATATTCCTGCAGTCAGCATGCCAATTGCACGCTCCCTCAAAACTTGAGACATTTGTGGCATTGTATGACAAAACTGCACATTTTAGACTGGCCTTTTATTTATTATTATTTATATTTAATGTTAATTTAACTAGGTAAGTCAGTTAAGAACAAATTCTTATTTACAATGACGGCCTACACCGGCCAAACCCGGATGACGCTGGGCCAATTGTGCGCCGCCCTATGGTACTCTCAATCACAGCTGGTTGTGATACAGCCTGGAATCGAACCAGGGTGCCTGTAGTGACGCCTCCAGCACTGAGATTCAGTGCCTTGGACCACTGCGCCACTCGGGTGGCCCGAGGTGATTCTGTGTAATGATCATGCTGTTTGAATCAGCTTCTTGATATGCCACACCTGTCAGGTGGATGGATTATCTTGGTAAAGGAGAAATGCTCACT
>NW_019943276.1:10147-13297 GCF_002910315.2 Salvelinus sp. IW2-2015 | reverse complement strand
AAACAGGGATGTAAACAAAATTTGTGCACAACATTTAAGAGAAATAAGCTTTTTGTGCATATGGAACATTTCTGGGATCTTTAATTTCAGCTCATGAAACATGGGACCAACACTTGACATGTGCGTTTATGTATTTTGTCAGTAATAAAAACGGTAGCTGACATGGGCTAGCTGATCTGGACATTTCTGACAAATTATAAATAGCTCTACGGTATGCGATGATTAACATGACAAGAGGAACTGATGTTGCAGTACCGCATTGTAAATTGCACCTTGTGCATTCTACTATTACACCTTTCAAGAGTAAGTTTAAAAGCCGGACTGAGTTCCACAGGACACAGACTTGTGTACATCAGGGACATAGGGCGTATACATCAGGGCGTATAGCCTCTTCCTAGGCCACTCATGGGCCAGGGCATCTTCAGGAGAATGTTGTGTCTGCTGCTGCCTGTTCTCGAGAGGAGCTCCTGCATAGCAGCTGATGAAGAGGGTGCTTCACTCTTCTCTGAGCTATGGTTTGCTGATCCAGAACCAGCCTCGGAGGACTCTTCGTCTAAGTCATTACCAGTAAAGATAGAGATAGCATTAGGATTCGGTATTAAGTCTTTAACTGAGCCTGTCGGGCCGAGAGAGCGGAGCTACTTAGACCAAGAAGCTGCCTGGGCCTCTAATTCATCCAGAGTAGGTCCCCTGTCCTTCTTGGACTGCTTGGTGGGAGGGCCCGCCACTGAGAAGGGTTGTTTACGCTTGAGTCCGCTCCCGGAGCCTCTAGCATTGTCTCCATCATAGCTAATCGTGCTTCACATCGGCGTGGCCCAAGAGTAGCACAATACATGCAGCTGAAGGGGGRATTCACMGTCTGAATGGCATGCTCTAAGCCTAGRCACATCATACAGGTGGAATGGGCATCAGCCGATGCAAAGCCAGAAATGCATTTATCGTGGTAGTATGGCATGGATAATCTTCTCCCTGTCTAAACAGAGAAATACAGATATGTCTTATAGAACTGATAATCTATATAACACCCCTTTAATACTACCAGATGTAAGTATAAAGTAGTTCTGTTCTCAGGGCAATATGTGAATTAAGTAATAATACATTCCATGGATACCAAAATAAATTCCACTTACAATCCCCAAAAGGTATGGATGTGAGGAGCCAAACTCAACTGACACAGTAACCGACTATGTGTGAGGAGAGGTCCTGAGAACAGACTGGCCAACTCTCGAGAGATAGTGAGACGAGCGCCTTGAATCTCACTCCGGCAACCGCTGCAACTCGAGCCAGGAAGGGAGTATGCTAGCTAGGATGTGAAGCCTGGACGTTTACCCTTGTGTGGTGTTCCTGTTTTTGTTATTCACCCAATGTTCACGGGTCTGATGGACCACAACATTATTTGGTTTTAAAACAATACAGCCGTAACAATTTACGTAAATTACTTAGATGTTGACTTATATCAATTACAATCAATATCCTCCTCTGAACACAATAATGGMGGACGGAAGACAGGGTGGTGCGGCAGGTGCCGCTTCTCATACGAATGTTGTTATTTTATCTAAAACATCAGGTGTACGCCGACCCCAGCTAAGTAACTCATGCAAAGAGTTGAAGCGCAATTATGTGTTTTATCTCCAGTACTTTGCCATGATTGTCAATTATCTAGCTGCTCTACTGATAATCTCAGTGCGTCCTTGCTGGGATGACACAACTCTACTGCCGGAGAATATCAACACCAAACACATTGGTTCACCGTTCCATGGGAGCGGACAGTACACAGCGTACCATAATGTTCTGAATAATGGCCAAGTCTACCTCGCTCCCTATTCCACTGAATCGCTTAGGCGTAACAAACACAAGTCCAACATTTATTGGAAACTGTTAAACTACCTGTTCACTACCCTCCTGCTGTCCTGGGATGTGCAACTCAATCCTGGGCCTAACATCACCGAGCCAGCGATACTCACCGGAGTGGAAAGCAGTGGATGGCCTCGTCCACTGATCATCGCTGCTGTGGAAGTGGGTGAGTGCTATGGTCCBATGGTTTCTCTCGACTCACCCGGCTCCAGGATAGATTTTGACTCTCATCAAACATAACCCACAGTCGCTATATGCGATCTTGGACTCTGGCTTCTGGTACGCAAGCTTTTTTTAATTAGTTCACGCCCGCCATCCAGTGCAGGGGGAGGATTGTTAATTGTCCTACGAACTGCCCCTAATCATAACGGCCTTAAACCAGCCGTTCAGAAAACAGATAATGTAACTTTTTTCAATGTTAGTGTCAATCACTCTCGTGCATCTGGGACCCACGAGCTAAGCCCAAGGGACTCATTAGGGGCACCTGAAACATTCGTAGTGCATACAAAAAGTTGATTCAAAATTCTAAAAAACATTTTTTTCTATTCACAACTCCCACTGATCTTCCTCTCTGTCCTCTCAGAGACATGGCTTCCATTGAAAACTCCTCATCTGCTGCTTTGATTGTGCCTTGCATACAATGTTTTCAGGTAGAACAGGATGTAAAGAAGAGGAGGGTTTTTGATGATTTACATTAAAGAACATATCCGATTTGTGTTAAACAATTGATGCGCGGGTCATGGATTAAAGAACAGAATGTTTGGCTGTATTGAACTTACACTTCTCCCAAATGTCTTTTACCCTACTATTGGAATGTATAAGGCACCTTCCACCAAAAGTGTGTTTTTTGATCAGTTTAATAACATGGCTTAGCAATAGTGATTTGGGAGAAGAGGTCAATCTTAGAATGGCGAACGATTTTAACATTATATATGAAGGACAAAGTTTCGTAGTGGAAACCCTCAAACGGCAAATCACTAATGTACTTTGACCTATACACAGCGTAGTTAAAAAGGCCAACGGGTGACTGTTGCTCTTAAAACACAGATTTGAGCTTGGTTCATAGTAAAACGCCAGAGAGAAGTGACTAAATATTCAATATGGATTACTGGCTAATCTATAGTTCTGACACATATATAGCCAGAAAGCCATGTCTAAAGAGCAGAGTTTAACCATCTTACTGTTAGAAGCGGATCAACCTAAGAACTTACCCTAAGAAGTGAATTAAAATACATTCTGTGGAAACGGATTAAGGGAATACTGAATGAGCCTCTTGTTCTATACAGACCGTGGAAG
>NW_019943276.1:0-7135 GCF_002910315.2 Salvelinus sp. IW2-2015 | reverse complement strand
GCAAGATAGACAAATCAAACCGTTGTACTATAATTGAATGTAATGAAATGTAATGAAAAGTTATACTACCTGCGGACCAAAGCCAAATGCGACCGCTCGCTCCCAACCCGGAAGTGACACAATTTTATCAAGGTTAAGATAAATTATTAAATAATTCTACCCAGAAACTTAACCATTAGATTAGAGGTTATATAGCATGTACAGGGGGAGAAAGGAATGTCTGTGTGTACCTAAAGAAAACTAAATGGATCATTAACCTATGTTTGAACCGACTAAGCTATAAACTCTGTGGAGATAAGGGAAGACAGCAAAAGCCTCTCCAGGTTTTCCGTATCTGGGGGGGGGGGGGACTGGAACTGTCAGCTAAGTGGTAATAAACTGTGGTGAGACTTCAGGAGATAATCCAGATTAGTGTGTATGTATGTGCGTTAGTAATAGAAGGGATAAAATAACGGTTTTGTATATGCACGTCAGAGCTCTCTCGAGAATAAATGCTATTGATTAATTTGGACACGGGTCTTTGTCTATTTTAATGCAAATAAGATCTTACAAATTCTTAGAAATGGACAGAGTGTTTGCTTTGTTATAATTAAATTGGTTAACGAACATATAGGAAACAAATTCCTTCATCAATGGTGCACCAGCATCCTCCTCCTGAATCCTCCTCACGATGGCTGCAGAAGCTGGGGTCCTTGGGATATGTTTCCTCCTCTGGATTTGAGGTCTTACCCAGTGCCTTGCCCAACGCCTCGAGAAAAAGCTGTTTCCTCTGAGCTTCCCTCTGTTCCAATCTGGGTTCAACGGCATCCAGATGACAAACGCGTTGTACGCCAAGATGTCCAAGATTTGAAGAATTGTGGCCAGTGGTAGGGTTCTTTTTTTTGCAGCTGTAGCCAGTAACCAGCTTGTCTATATTGTCCACCCCTCCTTTTGTGGACATTGTAATCCATTATTTCTGTTTTTTTATGTTCCTGGACACCTAGGGACGTGTCGGCCATGAACACAAACTTAGAGGAAGTTGACAGGCCTGTTCCTTGTATTCAACAGCTGAGGTGGGAGCTCTGGCTTGTTTTTTCGTACTGTTCCTACCATCGTCAGCTTCCTCTTGATGAGCTCCTGTCCCATTATTGCATGTGATGTTGTGGTCACAGAGTCCATGTGTCACGTCCAGGACAACCCGCATCCCTTGGTTCTTCTCAGGGGCTCCTCCATCTGGCTTCCCCGTATAAACTTGAAAGTTCACACATATGATGAAGCAGCATCACAGGCAGCCCAGATCTTGGTTTAGACGGTATCCATTTAAATTCAGGCTGTAACACAGAAAATGTGGAAAAAGTAAAAGGTATGAATACTTTCTGAAGGCACTGTTTTTGAAGGAAGGGGGAGGGGGGTCGGCCTGGCCAGTGTTAACGCTATCCGGGATTCCTTAGGACGTCCCTACCCTGAACCTTAACCATAGACTGTAAAAAACATATGGATGAAGCCATTGATGACATCACCCCATTGTTTCCTATGAGAATGCTCAGTGGCGCACTTGAAGATCAGGAAGTGTCATTTTCAGCATGTCCCTATCTTGCTACATGGAGTTTTTGGAAACATCGTACGCGATAGTTTGAGCTTTTCTAGGATGTGACGTTGCAGGATAGCTCAGTGCTGCCCCCTTTCATTGAGTATCTCCAGTTGAAGGCCGATGAGGTACTGCAGGCTGCCATTAGCACCTAAATTAGCACCTAAATTAAATCCTTTTAACTCCGTCTGCATTTGATTTGAAAGTAATCGGTTCAAGGACATACATCTAGTAAAATAGAAGCAATTGTTGGAACCATAATTGTGTTGGATGTTTTTTTATATATCCACTAATATTGACCATGAAGATCGCCACTAATATCCACTAATATTGACCRTGAAGATTATTCACTTTAATGGGGKATCCTGTTTTCTGGAAACAATGCCTGCAGTACCGCGGTCGGCCTTCAACTTAAAATCTTCAATGCTAGTGGGCAGTCATTCTCCCCTGACCTAAACCTGAACCATGATCCTTAGCTAACCTTATCTTACCTATTTTAAATGTCAACTTCAATGCTGTATGGACGTTCCAAGGGACCACCTGGGCAGTGGACAAGTTAGAGTTAGATGCTGACAGACCCGGCGCCAGAACGAATCAGTTGGACGGGCATTTGATTTCCATGGASCGACAGGTTTTTATTTTTTTCTGCCTTAATTATTGATATGTAAAAATACATTATGCAATGGGTGGGGTTGGAATTCGAATAGCCATTGTTATAGAGCATTTCACACCTGTAATAAAATGCACAACAAAGGACTTAATAAATGGTATGTTCCACATGTTGACGTGGCCTGCTAAGAAKAGTGTTGTTTTACTAACAACCCTCCTCTTAGCTGTTCATATCGATATTGCCTTTATAAATAATGCTAATGCAGGTCTTTGATTGCATTTTCAGACCAAGGCAAGATGATTTACGACAGTAATTAAGTAGATTGGGAGGATCAAAAATAGAATTGCCTCTATATAACTACCAAGTCACACAGATTTTCAGTATGTTGCATGTAARAAAATATGCACATTTTACCACATTCGTGCCGGCATAAGCCTTTTATACCTCCCATGTGCATGCTGGCAACACCATTAAGGAGTGGGAGTGTGCGATGTGGGTGGGCGTCTATTTTAATAAATCCATTGAAAATACACCATCACCAAGAAATCCATTATTCATTCGTTTGGGAAAATCCTAAAAACAACATTGTAAGACTAATAAAATGTATTTTCAAAAGAGTACAATAACATATTTTGAGTTTAGCTATGTTACTGGTCTGTGAAACCTAGGCTACATGGCTGTGCCATAGAAATTAACTCAATTGTTCTTATTGTGTTCATTGAACACACTTACATTCTCCTGCCCTGATCACAGTCAACACACATACAGTGGGGAGAACAAGTATTTGATACACTGCCGATTTTACAGGTTTTCCTACTTACAAAGCATGTAGAGGTCTGTCATTTTTATCATAGGTACACTTCAACTGTGAGGGACGGAATCTAAAACAAAAATCCAGAAAATCACATTGTATGATTTTTAAGTAATTAATTTGCATTTTATTGTTATGCTTTAAAACAGCCCGCTGACTTCCTCTGTCATGCTGGATGCCTACCATCGAGAACAGCCGACATGGACTTGCACCGTCATGTCAGTGCCACCTTCTGATCTGAATAACGCCAAAACCTAAGTCCTTCTTCCTCGTCAATGCTTTGAACAGTGCCACTGCAGCATTCATCAGTCATGCTTAAAAGACAGAGTAACACCCAGGCTGAACTTCCATCTGTCAAGGTCTATAGAAACAGCCCACCATGATCTCACCTCTCGCTCTCGCTATATGATAGCTGCACGACGCATCATGACAAAGCAGCTCAAAAATAAAAATACAACCGACTGAGACTTCATATGGCTGTCCCCTGCCTCCTCACGTGAATCAGACCACTGAACTGCCTCTAGATCCATGCTCGAAAAAAACATAGCCTCTAGACCAGCGCCAATAGAACCTTCATCTGTCAATTGCCTACTAGACGCCACCTGAACTTCTCTCTTTCTGCCTAATAGAACCAGTCACTCACTAGCAACGTTCTCTGTCATGGTTCTAGAACATGCCCGCCTGATTAACTTCTCAATGTTCCCAATGCTTATGAAAACAAAGAAACGAGTACCACAGCTACTTCCTCGGTCGATGACTTTAGCCGCCGCCACTGACTTCTCATCGTCATCTACACCGATAGATACCAGCCCAGCTGACTCTTCTCTCGTAATCGCTTAGATCGAAGACACGCCGCCCCATCATCGACTTCCTCTGTACAACAAAAATGCTTAATAAATCGATAGCTAGCCACTGCAATCTTACTGCTGTACATGCTTTGACAGATCGCCATGACTTCCTCTGTAATGCGATATCAAGTTATGAACATAGCGCTGCTGACTTCCTTCTGTCTAATGCTAATAGACCGCTCACCAACAATCGCCACTGACTTCCTCTGTCGATGCATATAATAGAACAGGCCCCACTGATTCCTCTGTACTGCATTAGGAACAGAGCCCAATCTGCAATATTCCCCACTGTCAGCATAGCTTCTTAGAACGGACGCCAAAACATCCAGCTGACTATACCTCTGTCACGCTGCATAGTAGAACAGCCGCTCTTCCACTAGTCACACTGCTTCTAAGCAAGCAAGATAATCCCACTGCTCTCACTTCTGACATTGCTGTCATAAGAAAAACTGACCGCGCATGAACTAATAACTCTGCATTGGCAGTCGCATTATGTGAACACGGCCTACCTGAAATGTTACACTCATGTAATGACTTGTAAGAGCAGAGACCACCCATGAGTGAACATCTCTTCTCTTGCTCCAGATGATTACTAAAAACAGCGCACCAGCTGACCTTTCCATTCTGTCTGCTTTATCGAAAGACCTGTCTGCACGCTCCGTCTGTGACAATAGCACTCTCATAGCAGAACAGCCCCGTCAGCTCTCCCTCGCTCATGCCTGTAGACAAGCCCGCTGACAGTTACCTCAGTGATTCTGAATAGCTTTAGCGCCGAGCTGATTTCCCTACTGTCATGACCTAATAATAGAAACAGCTTGCGGCTGACTTCCTCTGTCGAATGCTTTATTAACGCCACTGACTTCCTCTGTATTGTTTGACAGCCGCTGAATTACCTACTGTACATGCTTTTAGAACCGAAGCACCACCACGCGTAAGACTTCCTTCGACTCAGATCCTGGCTTTATTAGAACAAGACTCAGCAACTGCTTTCTGATAATCGACATAGAAAGCCCCCGTAGCTAGGATAACCGGCCAATGATGACTTCTCTCATGTTCAGCACATGAGCTTATTTAGTAACGAGACAACCCTACCGTCCCACTGACTTCTCTGTCATTGCTTTAGGACAGCACCACACACTGCTTCCTCTGTCACTGCTTTAGACAGCCCGCACTGACTTCCTTGTAATGCTAATATTAGACAGCCGCATTCGACATTCTCTTTCATGCATATATAGGAGACACAGACACCATGAGACTTCGCTCTGTCATGCATATACATAGAACAAGCACTGACTTCCTCTGTCATGCTTTAACAGAAGACTCCCCGACCTTCTCTCTGTCATGCTTAGTGACAGCCCACTGACACTTCCTCTCGTCATGCTTAATAACACACAGACCCACTGACTTCCTCTGTCATGCTTTTAGAAAACCCAACCCACTGTTCCTCTGTCTGCTTATAGAACAGCCACTCGCACATTCCTCTACGTCATGCTCTATGAACAGCCACTTGACTTTCCACTGTCATGTTTAGAACAGCCCAGCTGACTTCCTCTCTGTCATGCTTAATCAGAAAGCACCGCTGACTTCATACTGTCTGCTTTGTATGAGACACCCCATGACATATCCTCTGCTAATGCAGGTTGCCAGCCATAACAATCGAGCGTTCCTTCAATAGTCATCGCGTAAAATGTAGCAACACACGCCACGAACTGCCAATCATAGCGCTAAGCTACACCCTCAGACCAGAACCAACACATCGGATATCCTCTGTCATTGCCACAACTAGGTATAGCTTGTGCAAGGGTTACAAGGATACTAATAGACCCTGTATATAACATTAAAAGCACAGTTATGAAGCTTGAAGTGTACTTCAGATATTGTGAGGCGATATATGAACACATATCTAGGTAGCAACTCATCATTATCACCAGACACGTATTCGGTTGACTAGTTAGATAACCACATCTCATATATTACTTGTCGCTTAAATACCGTCAAGCATTACGAAGGGTAACGATGTTTGTGAGAGGCTCGATAGATACGTGCTATCGCTCTGATTCTTCCTCCTCATGTTGTTCCGCGTGTGGTAAAAAGTAAAGTTATCTGTTATCTTTACTAAGATGCTCATATAACTCCATATGACCTGGACAGATTCGGCCTTAGAATAGCTGGCTTCCCTTCAGTTCACGCACGGCGCATACAAATATCCGTTGGTCCTTGTTCTCATTGCACTAAGTTTCATTAGGCTTAAATTCGGTATCACAGTCTCGATGATTCTTCTCCCCCCTTGTTCAGGTTACGTCTATGTGATTACAAGAGTAATTATTACATCTGTAAAACGAAACACCCCCCACAACCATAACTCATCACTCGCTAATGGTCAGAAGTGATCTTGAAGATGCTCAGAACCCCCGATCGTCTTAGTTATCATATGAGGAAGTTAGTTAAGTTTGCAGAGGTATGAGCGTGCTCGGTTGCAGCTAGCTTCGATGAACTGATATCGCGTAGTGCCAATTTTTTATGTCGATTAGGGAGATGAAGCGCGCATGCGTTGTGTTAATCATCTATTTTTGACAGGTGTTATTTGCTGTAATGGGTTTTTCATACACACACATTCATTGGAACATTGCATATGTAAATTGAGTTATAATAGCCGATATTTGACTGTTAGCTCTCTCAATTATTAACCGATCAGTATAGCTCTGAAAATAGTTATCATTGTTGATCAGCGTGCTCTGAATACATGTGCCGTATTATACTGATTGCTGACATTAGATACTACGATGTACCTACAACACTAATCTATATTCCTGGGTAAGATCATGCTCAACTTGATCTCCTGCTAAAACTGTCGATTACGTTATGTAAATAATATGCATAAAGATTCAATGGAGATAACACTTTATCAGATTATCACACAAATTTGTGAACTTCTCTTATTCCACAACCGAATTCACACCTATGCGTCTCCGGGATACACAACAGACCAAAAATCACATAAGAAACACACCAACCAACCAAAAAATTGATACAACGAAACATTAATTAATCTAATTTTGGCAGGCCTTCCGACTGACCTTCGCTCACTGGCTCAGATATGCCGCAATCACGCCCGCACTATCACATTACACATGCTGATTCAGCATCATAGCTGATCAATTCGAGCAGCATTAAAATCACCAACTAAGAACCATCAGGGAACAAGTCTGGCGATACCCACATGGACAGAGCTACGAGCGTATCGGGACCTCGAAAGTGTTGCTGTTTCGAGGAGAGCTGAGATGATTTACTCTCTCTTT
>NW_019943275.1:222314-225434 GCF_002910315.2 Salvelinus sp. IW2-2015 | reverse complement strand
TTAGCAAGGTAGCTATGATGGTTGAATCTGGTGTGTTGACTTTGAGGAAGATTRAGCTTCAGAACCATAAAGAACAGAGTGCCCCACACAGGGCGATATCCCGGTAACAAGCGGTCTGATACCTTCTCGTGGATTAATCACATAACTCGGTCAAAGGCTTGAATCCTGACTGCTTTGTCACATTCTTCTTCCTTTTTTTTCTAGATCAAGAAACTCATTATGAAATTCATAAAGAATAAGATAACCATTATTTTGGCGGTGGTACCATGTAATGTTGACATAGCAACAACAGAGGCCCTGAAAATGGCACAAGAAGTGGATCCTGAAGGCACAAGAACTATGGGTAAAGACATTATATAKATGAATGTATTTTTAATARGGTKTTTAWRTTAGCAGTTAWCATAAKGCTTTTCATTTGTCTTCAAGCCATTCTGACAAAGCCAGACCTGATAGACCCGGGAGCAGAGAAGAATGTGTTGGAAATTGTCCACAATARAGTMATCGTTCTCAATATGGGTTATGTCATTGTGAAATGTCGTGGTCAGAAGAAAATTGATGAAAACATGTCCATTACTGATGCGATTGAGGAGGAGTTGGAATTCTTCCGAAATCATGAGCACTTCAGGTAAAATGTCTACTTGCCATGTGTTAAGTAACTTGCATCTTTGTTTTTGATGGCTTCACATCTGAAAATGTTCAGGGCCCCAAACTGTTGATTTCAGGATTTTATGAAGATTATTTTTTTAGTTACATATAGTATTCCTGAGTGGTCTTTCCTTATGAGTCCCTCCCCTCCCTTCTCTTACATTTCTGCATATTGTACTTTATAACATTCAAAAGCAAATGACTAAATGAACCTTGGTATAATCATAAAAAACTTTTCCATATGTTAGCTTAGCACGTTTCTCTAGCTTAAACAGATTGATTTTGATGGGGATTTTTTATTATGTTACGTAGATATCCGTGGGAMAATTGTRGGCCAAGAGTTAACTGACATTTSTATTTGAAAGTTTTAAATAAAAAAATGCAGGTGCTGATGTATATATCCCTGTGTTTCCTGTCCCTCTGTGCCAGTTTGTCTTGTATGTTTTTCAGTCACAGGTTTTCCCGTACTTGCTCTATTCTCTTTGCCGTCTTAACAGTTTGAACCTGCATGTTTTCTGGGACTCTGAATATTGCTGACCATTTGCTGCCTGACCTCGGCCTGCGACCTTCTGCATACCTGACGGTCATGTGCGCTACTCTGCCTTGTCCTGACCTGAGTGTGCCATTGCCTGCCCTGCACCTCGAGGCCTGCCTGCTTCTGCTGCCCTACTCGCCTGACCTTGACCTTCTGCTGCTGACTCGAGTGCTGACCATTGTGCCTGCCTGACCTAAGCCTTTGCTGACCTCTGCCTGCTGACTCGGCCTACTGACTTCTGCTCCCGATCAAGCTGCCTCATTCTGCCTCCTGCCTTCAGCTGCCTGAACATTCTGCCTGCCACTGACCTCGGCCTGCCTGCCATTCTGCCTGCCTGACTCAGCCATGCCTGACCCTGCCTGCCCCTTAGACTCGAGCCTTGCCCTGCATCTGCCTGCCCTGACCTCAAGCCCTCCTGCCACTCTGTACCTCCTGGACTCTGAACTGGTTTGACCTTTTGCCTGTCCACAACCATTCTCTTGCCTACCCTTTTTGGATTGTTAAATAAATATCAAGACTCAAACCATCTGCCTCCAGTGTCTGCATCTGGGTCTCGCCTTGTGCTCTTAGTTTGTTATATTTCTCTCCCTTTCAATGTATAGCTCCCTTTTGCGTCAGGAGAAGGCAACCACCAAGTGCCTAGCCACCAAGCTCAGCAATGCCCTGGTCAAACACATCAAGGTTAGTCCAACCACATACCCTATGGTTATCTGTCTGTTCCTCCTACACCCAGTGTACACTGGAGAACATGTGGTCTGCTACCTATTAACTTGTATGTTTGCTCCTGGTCAGAAATCCTTGCCCCAGATGTCAGAGACGATAAAGGAAAAGCTGGGGGAGGTAAAGCATTTATTGAGTCAAATAGAGGGCGGGCCTCCCATGGAACCTGAAGAGAAGAGGAAGTACCTCATTCAGGTGAGTACATCTTTCACCTTTCCATCTTTCAGCTTCGTAAACTTCTTCTGTACACAATCTCTATACAAATGTATGATGTAGGGTTGGAAGCCATACTGTTGCACAGTAGTCCAGGTGTGTTATTGTCATGGTTTGGTCTTTTGTCAGGAGAATGTCCTATAGAGAATTTGGGCAATGGTACCTGGTGTAAAGGCATCAGTTCTGTTGCACATCCTCGGCCATTTGGATTGGTCAGATTTGCAACACAGGTGTAAGAGTAGATGCACTGTCCAGAAAATAAATATAACAGCATTCAACTTTTCTCCACACTCCCACTTCTTCCACTCTCCTTCCTTAATGTCCCCTGATTATGTTTGTCACCAGGTTAAACAATACTTTACCTTGACAGCTGATTTTACAAAAACACTTGGACAAGCCAGTGTACGATAGTTCTTGTTTAATATCTGTAGAAGACGTAAGGATGGATGGGTCTTGTGGAGCCATTTCATTAAACACTAATCTAAAATGACTAAATATTAAACATTTAAACAGGTATGTTTTATTGTTMTGTTTCCATCTTCAGGTCATAACAGATTTCAATGAGCAGATTACCCAACTGTCCAAAGGGGATATTATCATTGAGGAAAACCTGTTTGAGCTCATGCGAATGGAATTTACAGAGTGGATGGAATGTCTGAAAAATGCCAAATCACATTGTAGGTACAATTTTGAATACCCTGGGTATTGCTCATCATATTACCATGTCTAACMAATTAATATTTGTTTCTAAATATCCCTAATATTTACTGATATAATTATTATACTACCAATAGTTATGTCATACAACAGTGATTATAATCTCCAATAAATTATTAACATTGTTTTCCTGAATTTAGACCACGAAGTAGTGCAACAAGTGGTGGATGAATATGATCAGGAGCACAGGGGAAGTGAGCTGCCAGGATTCAGTAACTACAGGGTATTTCAACATGTTGTTCAGAAACTAGTGGCTGAACTTAAGAGACCAGCTATGACGACACTACAGA
>NW_019943275.1:212374-222289 GCF_002910315.2 Salvelinus sp. IW2-2015 | reverse complement strand
AGAAAAGAATAAGTGACCAAAGCCCTTGTGTACTCCACTCTCTCCTCTGGCACTGTTGAACCAGTTTATTCATTATTGCAACTGCCACGACGTTACAGCACACTATTGTTTATCGTCTGTGCTTACCACTCTCTATTTTTGTGTTTCCTGTTAGTATCTGCCTTAATTCACTCTATGCACTGATTTCCCATTATTAGCGTACGGTTAAGCCTAGGTTCGATGTGATTTTCCAAAAGTCCATTGAAGATTTTTCATGCTGGTCTCATGGTATCTACAGGACAAGAATGCATAATTCAGATAACAACGCAGAAAAGAGTATGTGAATCACACCTCCATCACATCGTCAGCGAAGTGGATGGCAAGCTTAAGTCTGTGTCCAAAAGGCTAAGAGTAAAATGTACACACTTGCATAGTTAGACGAAGGGAGACAGAGGCTTCCACAAGGGAAGCTTGGCATGCGCTCAAATCCAGAATTCTACCGCCATCCATTGTAACTTGGACACTGCTCCTGTGGTAGCAAATCACCACCCCTCAACTCGTATGGCTTTACAGAGTAGGTGACATCCCTATTGCGGGGAGAGCTCCGGCATCCAGAATCTATATCAGCGGTGTGAAAAGCAGAAATGTTCAAGAATACCGAGCACCTAAACCATAGCGTTCCTCGGCTCGATACAAAGTCTAACATTTCATCCCACGATGAGACGAACAAAATGCTACGGACTATTGATGAAAACATTATTATTGGATCTTGCATCTTGCAATCATTGCACTGAAGCTACGACAAGCCACGGTCATCAACACAACACACACACTTAATGCTCAACCATATAACATCTTAACAAACTGTCCATGTATATAGCTACTGACCCTGGAACTGTCCCTGTATATAACTACTGACCCTGGAACTGTCCATGTATATAGCTACTGACCCTGGAACTGTCCCTGTATATAGCTACTGACCCTGGAACTGTTCATGTATTTAACTACTGACCCTGGAACTGTCCCTGTATATAGCTACTGACCCTGGAACTGTCCCTGTATATAGCTACTGACCCTGGAACTGTCCATGTATATAGCTACTGACCCTGGAACTGTCCATGTATATAGCTACTGACCCTGGAACTGTCCATGTATATAGCTACTGACCCTGGAACTGTCCCTGTATATAACTACTGACCCTGGAACTGTCCATGTATATAGCTACTGACCCTGGAAGAGATGGAATTGTCTCAAAGAATAGGATTTCTGAGTGAGTTCTTTTAAGTGTAAACCACTGAGGTGTTGCCTTATGTCAGATGGTTTTCTGTGTTCTGAAGTGCTAGCTTGGGTCATATATCTAGCATAGAGCAGTGTCTCGAGCACTGAAGGTTCCTCGACGATATGAGGGTAATTTTGAGTGATTACTCATACTGATGTATAGTAGGCTTACTGTAGGTTATTGTTATTGAGGTATAATATTGAGAAATGAGGTCTGAAGGACATGAGGAGAGGTAGTGAGAGATCCATTATAGTCATGTGTGATGAAGAGTGCTCAAATTGTAGGCCTCTCCACTGATGCGCATATCTGAGCCACATAGGAGTGTTGATTAAATGAAAGCATGTACCTTGCGAAAGAGGAATGTGAAAGGAATGACTCTAGTATGCCATATGTGGAGGTGTCGGTTGAGCTACTACAGAGGAGTCAATAAGTTGTAGGTATCTGAGTGGTACGTACTGAGCAGATGTAGAAGGTAAAGTGATGAAAACGTCTCTTGAGGTGTTGCAGGTCGACAATGAGAGCTTATTGAGAAGGCTACTCTTAATCGAAAGTAGTGATTAATCATGGAGCGAAATTATCCGAAGTAGTAATAAGATATTGTACATTATTGCCTGAGTGAATATAAGAGCCAAGGCTGGATGTGTAATGAGTTTATTGGATTACAACAGACTGACCTAGTGCAAGATTAGTACCGAAGTGTACATCTCTACTGTAGTCTGATCTGAGTGCGGGAGTCATGAGCCCATGAGCTGTTGTCAGAGATCAAGGGGGAAGCTCTCATCTGGGAGTGTACTCTTCATTCGAAGACATATCTTTGGAACGAGGGTTATGATGCCAACGATGGAGGATGTATTGGAGCAATTTGAGAGTTAGTTATATGAGAACCAACTAGGTCGAGTTAAATATGAGTTGATGCGGAACATTGAAGTGTCACCTAGCCAGTGTGTCTCTATCTGAGGGGTGAGAAGATCGCTTATAAGGGTAAGTCGAAGGCATGGTAGAAATGTGATATTTATTCCACATCCGGGAGAGTGCTCTGGTTCACGTAGACTGATAGCTAGTATCTGACATTGCACTGAAATGTGATTCAAGCGTAGAGACGAATCGTACTAGTGGTTGATGCAGAGGAAGGTGCACGGAGGTGTCAGGAGCGAACTATGAGCATTATGTAGAGAGTATCGTGTAAAAGAGCTCATTATGAGGTGTAAGATATAATCAATGAGAAGTATCGTGAGCCAGCTCGAGGTCTAGTGTAACTGGAGGGAGTGTGTTATGAGGGCTATCAAAGATAGGTCACGGGTCTAGTGCGCCACTGGGAGCTGTGTGAGAAGCAACTGGTTGGATATGTTAGACGGTCTGCCTAAGTACTTAGATGCGATATCATGAGCCATCTGAGGGATCATTGGAGAACTCAAGACGTTAAGGGGTATAGAAAGAATGGGCAGACAAAGCATGTAGGTATTTGAGCGCAGTTCTAGATAGTGCTACTAAAGAGATAAACCATCTTATGCGTAGAGAGTGTTTGAGGCCACGGCATAAAGATAGATTTGCTAGGGTGAGAAGATCACACTATTGATTGTGCGGTAGCAGGTGTTGGGCCATCTAGGATGAAGTGGGTTTCCTGGAGACTAGTATAGTCTAGCTATATCTTATAAGAGACTCGAGAGAAATCAGCTCTTGCTGACTGGGATTGCAGCTAACTAATAACAAACATTTTGGTCCTTTGCTAGGGCGATCGACAGCTATGGTTATCTGGACTGTAACTTGGTGATACAGTTCTCCAGAGCTACTAGTCAGGCGTCAAGAAGGTATTAGAGTCAGGTAGGGCATTCCCAGGGCAGTATGCTTAATGTACATGGGTATCATATAGCATGGGACAAGTAGAAATTTCTTAATAGAAAGAAGATATCACAATATCTACAAGTCCGATCCCAAGAACTCGAGCGTATACACTATCGGGAATTATTAACAGCGTGTGACGGTTGACGAGATAGCTCAGACGTACGTAAAGTACGCCGGTTCGTGGAACAACTTAGCCACGGGCAAGTAAACTTAGAATATTACACGACGCATTGGATACGACAAATTTGATCAGGGGAGCTTGAACTCCTCAAATTAAGGTAGGCGAGAATATGCTATACATAACCAATCTTTCAGGGTCAGTAGTTCAATGAATGGAGGGTTTTCTACATCAGGATACATGAGCTTTAGAAGTTCTTGCTAGAGCGCCAAAGTTTCGTATGTGTGCATAGTTCAAGGATCAGTAGGATAATAATGGAAACATATAGGTCAATAAGCTATCTAACTATGGTTGGAGATTAAATATCTAGACGAGACGTCTATGAGGGTTAAGCTATGTCTATATAGGGCGAACAAATACATCGGACAGACGAACTACTCTTAAAGCTGATATGCAAAGGCAAGGATAGAGAGATGATCTTCTAACTCGCTCTCATTCTTAGCGTAGAACACGACACGTTCGTGCAAGGGGGTCGAGTTACTAGAGGTGCATATGGACTAACGTTAGTCAGTGGATCAGATTAGCTCCTACTCATCAAGATGAGGAAACAGTCTATATACATTGTAGTGTTGTGCGATGATGAACTCGATATTATCTATGCTAGGTTCGGAATATTACGGAAGTAGTGATACGAAATGAGGGTTGAAAGGACACCAAGAGGGGCATATCGATCGAATGGTGATGCTTATTGGCATCTTGCGTATAGATGTATTTGTAGAATACATAAGGAGGTATACTTATCATACCGACGATGGATATGCTTATGAACTCTGAAGTCTATCTACAGATCTCTGATTCTTGAAATACGGAGGTCAAGTATATAGGTACGATAGCTAAAAGTACAATTTATGAGGGCTGCAGAGAGGTTGTAGTCTGCATACTCTGTGAGATGATCAGCGCTCATTAGCTATTAGAATAGCTAACATCAGCGATGAACATCGTTTCGAGCAGAAGAGGCATGGGTCTAGGAGACGAGGAAGATATGAAGTCAGGATAAGATAGAACTACTATAATATGTGTCTTACGCCGCGTGTAACGTGAGATTATATTAAATATCGCCGGATACGGTTGAGGTACAGCCTTTAACGAGGGTCTCAGTGGTCTGCTATTGAAGAGTCTTCAGACTTAGGCTGGAGATACTGACTATTTTATAAGGATATAACTCTACTTAGTTAAAGTAAAGGAGTCAGAAATGTCATTCGTGAACCTTCTCTGTTGGCTAGTAGCTATATTTATCAGTGTTTGTACGATGTCGTATGATAAGCAGCCTATTCAGATACAATTTCATCACAACTGATAAAGATTAGCAAAATAGCACATACATTACATCGGGGGCGGGACGGCGGTCGTTTATCCAGTGGGTACATTGAACTACGTAACGGGCTTAACCAGAGCGGCAAGCGAAACAACATAACGATAAGTCAGCAGCGTCTTGACAGATAGACAGCACAGAGAAAGTGGTAGACTTGTTCTTGAGAGGATGAGTAATCAACAGGAAAAATCATTTCAGAATGTTGTTTAGAAAGGGTGAACTACTGAGAATGTTATGTTTTCGGCGCCTGCTAGTGTTTTCTGTCAATGAAGGGGTCAGATGACACATATGGGACAGTGAAATAGTACTAAGTAATAAAACATTGTCAATGAGAGACATAATCACTGTTGAGTGGAACATAAGAGAGGAGAGAGATGAAAAGGTGCGTAGAGTCTAGTGGCTGACGTTATGTTTAGAAGTAGTACTAGTGCACTGTATTTCATATACCCTGCATGAGCCATTACACTGTAACCAAAGGGCTCGCAAGCAACTAATGTGAGTGATGAAGGCGTTGCTGCGTATTAGGACAGGACCATGACTGCACTAAGCTGCTGCTATCAGTTATAGTAAATAAAACAGTAGATAAACGCGGTAGCCTAACTAGAGGATTTCAAATAGTATTCGACTCTAGAGGGCAAAATAACGTGATAAATCAGTAATAGAGAGATAAGTAGGATGTCCTTTGCTAGCTGACTTGTATTATCATAGTTATGGAGTAGGTCATTGGTATGGGGAATGATTTGAGGAGAGTACGTGTCAGATGGACCTTGTATGATAGATTTACTGAGGTGATTATCGAAAGCAAGTCAGAGACAGATTATCGCGCTTTATGTGGTTGGTGTCTATGGTCAGTAATGATTTGCTGAGCGCTTTTCCTTTCACACCTGTTAAAGAATAAAGCTGGGAGACTTGCTTCGTTGTCGGGGACTTATGGGCTAACATCTGGCTAAAATGTTCAGGGCCCCATAACTGTGCACTTTTAAGAAATATATATATATGTAAGAGTAATATATTTTAGTAGTACAGCTAGGAAGCTCATATCGTTTTGAGAAGAAGCATCAAAAGTACATATCTGTGATGTTTTTCTCCTTTACTCTAATCAGAGATGTTAATGATTTTGGGCTTTATTCTGATAGAATTTTATAATATCAAATTTGAAAAAATTGAGAATTACTGTATAAGTCAAAAAAACGTTTTTCATATTAGGCTAGGCCGTTCCTTAAACAGATTTGGATGAGGATTTTTTTTATTAGGTTACTTAGAATCCGTGAAAGTGGGCAAGAGTTAACGACATTTTCCTATTGAAAGTTAAGATTAAAAATCAGGTGCGATGTATAATCCCTGTTTTCTGTCATCTGTGCATTTGTCTTGTATGTTTTCAAGCCACTAGCGTTTTTTAACCGGATCCTGCTTATCTCTTTGCAAGTCCTACGGGTTTTGAACATGCAATGTTCTGATGCGTACGAATTCTGCTGACTTCTGCTGCCCTGACTCGAGCCTGCTGACATATGCTTACCTGCTCGAGCTGCCTGACATCTCCCTGCCCGACCTCGAGCCCCGACCATTCGCCTCCGACCGGCCCCTTACCATCTGCTATGCCAACTTCGCCATCTGCGCCTCCTAACTCGACTGCTGACCATCTGCATGCCGACCTCAAACTGCTACAGTCCTCCGACTCCGACCTGCTACATTCGCGCCCTGAACTCAACCTGCTGACATGCTGCTGCCTTACCTCAAGTGCTACATCGCCTCCTCCTCGCGCCTGACATGCTGCTCATGCGCGAGCCTCTGATTCTTCCTACTGACCTCGACGCTACCATCTGCGCCGTGACCAACCTCCTGCACCTGGACTCCTGGATCTGAACTGGTTTGACCTTTGCCCTGTCCACAACATCGTCTCTTTCCTAACTTTTGGATTAAATATATCAAGATAAACATGCTGCCCAGGTCTGGCATCTGTCGCCTTGTGCTCTTAGGTGTAATTCCTTCAATGTAAAGTGCTCCTTTGCGTCAGGAAAGACACCAATGCCTACCCTCAAAGCCAGCAAGCCCTGCAAACTAATCAGTTAGCACCAATACCATGTTACTTATGTCTCCTACACCAGTGACACTGAGAACCTTGGTTACCTATAACTGTATGTTGCCTGTCAAAATCTGCCCATCAGACAAAAGAAGCGGGGGAGAAAGCCTATTTAATCAATAAGCGGCCCCATGAACCTGAAGAGAAATTAAGTACCATAGGTATACCTTTCATTCCACTTCTAGGCTTCGCAAACTTCTGTAACACGCCTAGACAACAGTCGGATGTAGGTGAGAGCTACTGTGCGCAGGTTAGTGCCAATGATCTGTGTTTCGTTTCTGCGGGTTTGTATTGGATGGGTTTGGCCTTCCTCACTCTGTTATTGCAAATCGGACAACCAAGGCGAGGAGGTTGCAAGCAGAACTGAGCTCTAACAACAGGTTGTATCTGTCAGAGATGCACTATAGAGAATGGCATGTACCTGGTGTTAAGGCATCAGTTCCTGGTTGCACATCCTCGCCATTTGGATGGTCAATTTGCACAGCAGTGTCAGGATAATGCACTGTCAGAAATAAATAAAAAGCAATTCAACTTTCTCCACATCCACTTCTTCGCCCTCCTCTTAATGTCCTGAAATGTTGTCCAGTAAACAATACTTTAGCCTGAACTGAATTACAAAAACACTTGGACAAGCATTTACATATTTCTGTTAATATCTTAAGAAGAACGTAAGATGGGATGGTCATTGGGCCATTTCATGAACACTAATCTAAAACTAATATAATAATTTAAACAGGTACGATTTATGTAGCTTTCCTATCTCAGGCAAACAGATTCAATGACAGAATAACCAACTGTCCAAAGGAATATAACCTTGACGAAAACCTGTTGAGCTCATCGGAATGAAATTTACAGAGATGGATGAAAGTCTGAAGAAATGCCAATCAATGTAGTAAATTGAAATACCCATGTGTATGATCATCATAGTACATGTGGAACAATAATATTGTTTCTAAATATCCTAAATTTACGATATTATTGTTATAGCACGCAAATATATGCAGTACACAGTGATTATAATCTCCAGAGAATTATTAACATGTTGTCTTGAATTTAGACCACGGTAGTGCAAACCAGTGTGATGAATATGCAATAAGGCACGTGGAAGATGACTGCCAGGATCATAACATACCAGGGTATTTCAACGATTGTCAGAATAGTGCTAACTAAGAGACCCGCTATTGACGACACTACAGAATAAATCAAATAATGACTCAAAAGCCCTGGTCTCTCTACTCATCTCTCCCCCTCTGGCACTGTTGACACATTATATCTCAGATACGCCCCTGCACCATCGTACACACCTTATGTTATTTCTGTGTTCTGTTACGAACTGTATTTTTGTTTGTTTCCTTGTTGTATATTCGATTAATTCACCTCTCACTTGACTTCCCATTTAATTAAGCTCAGTTACAGCTAGGTTCGATGTGATTCAAAGTCCTTAATGAAACATGCAGGGCCTCTATGACTTCTGAAGGAAGCATGCTATTATATTAAGCATAACACCAGAAAGATGTATGTGAATCAACTCACCATCACGTCAGGCTGCGGAGTGTCAAGCTAGTTCTCGGGTCCAAAAGCAAGAGTAAATGGCCCACATGTAATAGTTTGAAAAGCGAGATCGCGCCTCTCCCCCAGAGGTTGAAAGCTTTGGCATGGCCGTCAATGCCCAAATTCTACAGCGCACCATGAATCATCTGAATACTGCATACTGGTTGGTATCAAAATAACCACCTCAATCGTTGTTTACAGCGGGTGTGCGACATCCAGTACATCGCGGGCAGAGTCCGTGTCTCATCCGACACTATTAGCGGTGTAAAGACAGGGCACAAGAAATAATGTTAAAGACACCACCACTAAGAAATAGACTTCTCTGATCGCTTAACAAACAGCTCAACATCTTCTATCCCCAGCCATGAAATGGCTAAAAATGATAGACTATCGATTAAACTTAATTTATGTTTTGCAATCTTGGCAATATTCCTATGAGACAATCTACAGACACACACACAGGCAACTCCAACCACACAACACACACTTAATTTGCTCAACCTATAATCCACATTTACTGACTCTAAACACCAAACCATCATAATAACGATCACTCGTTATTTCATATATCCTATGCATATCAACTTACACCTAACATACAGTATACCTAGCATCACTATCCTCAATGACATATGGTAACTGGAAATGACCCGGAACTGTCCATGACCTATGTACGACCTGGAATGACCCTGTAATAGCTTACTGACCCTGAACGACCCTGTAAATAGCTACTGAGTCCCTGAATAGCTAGTACTTATAGTACTTCTGACCCTGGACTACGACCTTATTATAGCTACTGAACCCTGGAACTGGACCTGGTATATAGCTACTGATCCCTGACCAGATCCTGTTATATTTACTGATCTGGAACATGTCTCTGTATATAAGACTGACCATTGGCAGCAGTATATACCTACTGACTCCTGAACTTCATGGTAATAGTACTGTCCCTGGAACGTCCCTGTGATTAGATAGTGTCCCGAATGTTCCTGTATATAGCTATGTCCGGAATGACCTGTACATACTACAGAACCTGGAACTGTCCTAGATATAGCTTCGTGACCTCTGGATGCCATTTTATCGCTGATCCTGGAATGTCCTATAAGTAGCTACTGACCCGGGAACGACCCGGGCACGTCCTATTAGCTACGCCCTGTAGCGACCATAGCTATATAGCTTTCTGACCCGGAAGGCCATCGTAGTATACGTGACCTGACGTTCCGGTTATATAGCAACTGACCCTGGAACTGCCCTGTATATAGCTACTTGACTCCGAATCCCTGAGTCCGGAATGTACTGTATAGACTACTGACCTGGAACTGTCCCGTATATGCCTGACCTGGAACGCCAGTATATACTACCTGTTCCCTGGAAGTCCTTAAATACACTCGCTGGAACTGCCTGGTATTATACTACTGTCCCTGGAATGACCCTGTATAACTACGTGGACTCCTGGAACTGGTCTCCTATAAACTCGTGACTGGAAGTTCATCAATAAGTTTACATGACCTGGAACGCCTAAATTATAGTCACCGGAATGACCCTGGAACTGGTCCATTTATATTACTACTGACAGCTGGAACTGACTCGCCTGCCCTTGTTACTTAGCTACTCACTGGAGACTGTCCATGTATAGCTACGACCTGGAACGTCCAATATAACTAGCTACTGACCCTGACTGTCCATGTAATAGC
>NW_019943275.1:203338-212349 GCF_002910315.2 Salvelinus sp. IW2-2015 | reverse complement strand
CGACCCTGTACTATAGCTACTGACCCTGACCCAGATTCCTGTATATAGTTTTACTGACCTGTATATAGCTTACTGACCCTGGTATATAGCTAACTGACCCTGTAAATATAGCTACTGACCCTGATATAGGCCTACTGACCCTGTATTATCGCTACTGTCCTGTCATAGCTCCTGACCCTGGAACTGACCCTGTATATAAGTACTGACCCTGGAAACTGACCCTATATATAGCTACGTGACCGCTGTATTATAGCGACTGACCCTGTCTAATAGCTACTGACCCTATATATATGCTAACTGACCCTGTATATATGCTACTGACCCTGTTATATAGCCTACTGACCCTGGATTATGCTTTGGTCCTGTATATTACTACTGACCGCTGGAACTGACCCCTGCCCTGATATTAGCTACGCTCCTGGAGACTGTTCCATGATATAGCTACTGACCCTGGAACTGCGCGTATATAGCTACTGACCCTGTTTATACACTGACCTGGACTGACCCTGTATATAGCTACTGACCCTGTAACTGACCTGTATATAGCTACTGACTCCGTTCATTACGCTACTGACCCTGGAACTGACCCTGGAATGTACTATATTTCTGCCCTGAACTGTCCCTGATAATAGCTACTGCCAACTACCTCTATATAGCTACTGAACCTGAGACTAGTCACCTGTATTACTGCTATGACCCTTGTAATAGCTACTGACCCTGGAACAGATCCTGTATGTAGTACTGACCCGGAACTGACCCTGTATATTGCCTGACGCCTGTAATATTAGCTATATAGCTACTGACCCTGGAACTGTCCCTGTATATAGCTACTGACCCTGGAACTGTACCTATATATAGCTACACCCTGGAACTGTACCTATATATAGCTACTGACCCTGGAACTGTCCATGTATATAGCTACTGACCCTGGAACTGTCCATGTATATAGCTACTGACCCTGGAACTGACCCTGTCAAATGACATATTGGTTTCCTTACCCTGTAAGCAGCCTATGGACAAGGTGTGACATCAATCCACATCAATCCGGTTTAATTGACCTTTTTTTTTTACCATTTAGTTTCCATTGTTCACTCTTCATGTCCAAATGATCCTGATGTATCTCAAATTGATTGTGTAGCTCAATGAAGTTACTCAATGATTGTTTGGACATGAAATAATTATATTGGGACTATTGACTTGTCATTTGGATGTACTATCCCTTTAAATAACATTTTGTGGAATATCTATTTACCAAATACATTTGTCTCTTTTATCATCGTTTCACCAAATACCTTTGTCTCTTTTATCATCTCTTTACCAAATACATTTGTCTCTTTTATCATCTCTTTACCAAGTACATTTGTCTCTTTTTATCATCTCTTCACCAAATACATTTGTCTTTTTTAACATCTCTTTATCAAGTACATTTGTTTTTGTTTTTCAGACATGGTGCAGAAGCAATTTGATCATTTGTCCAGAGACAGCTTTAAGTATTATCCTTATCTTCATCTGGTCTCAATGGTAATGACAATTGTAAACTGTTAAGCACTCTGACATGATAATCATTCAATTCTCTATTCTGTGATTTTAGGCTGAAATTGAAATCTTAGTTAGTGGCACTAGCAAGAAGAGAGGAAAACATGAGGCAAAGTAGCACTTAAAAATCACAATATATTTTTATGAAGAATTACAATTACAGGTTGTCCATTGTAGGATTGTAGCTTGAAACGTTCAAAATATAACACCATAAGATACTTAGAGCATGTCGAACTGAACTTTGTTCTGAAACAGTAACAGTTTTTCACTGCCTCCCTGCATCCAAGATTCTTTATGTCCTCATGGAATCTTCATCTTTGTTTAAACTCAGAAAAAAATTGAAACAATCCAGGAACAGCAGTCAAACATAGTGAAGGAGAGGATCGTGGAGCAGTTTGAGATGGAGATGCAGGTCTACACACAGGATGAAATCTTCAACAAACATAGTCAAAAGGAGGGAACAGAAGAAGGCTCAGATCACGACACCAGGAGCATGTACCCTGGGCTGCTCAAGGCATACTATGAGGTACAATGCAACACATCTACTGGGCAGTATGTATTGAATGTTCCAGATAATGAGAGTGGGACTACATGACATTGCACCATTGTCACACATTTGCTCAGCTTGTGCCGGAGCCTCCCATCCTCACTTCATTGGGTCTAGACCGTTTTGCGACTGGTTCTCGTGAAGATAGATACCACGTGCCGGAATCAGTTTCTATGTCAATTTCTCGCAGGAAATACCCTTCGTTTCTGCTGAACAAGAAGTAGACTGACAAGTTTCAGACTGTAGAGTAATATTTGTTTCTGTATTTTGAGCGCTGTAATTTCGAAACCACCAAATAGCTGAATGCTCCAGATATCAACTTGTCTTAAGACGGACAGTTCTAATGCTTTCCTCCCCTTTTTCCTCCTTCCTTTTAATCTGACAAAGATTTTCAGCTGTGATAACTAGATGCAAAAAAGTGGTCTTTTCCTAAGATGCAAATTAGACCTTCTTAAAATTACAACTTAGATTATGCAAAACACGATCGTCAATTGAAACACGGACGTGATGGTTGCTGATAAATGGGCCTCTGTTACGGCGGATGTAGATACTTCCATATAAGACATCTCCATCTTCCAGCTACAATAATATATTTACACATTAACAATGTCTATACAATGTCTTTCCTGTCAATTTGATGTTATTTTACACGGAACAAATTTAGATTTTCAAACAAAAAAAGAAAAAGCAATTTCTAAGATGACCCCACACTTTTCAAACGTGTAGTGTATATATCGAGAGCTGGGCCAACTTTAGAATCGGACGCCTGTTGCCCTTTTAAGCATCTCATTTATCCAGTCATGACAAAGTATGTGGTTTCTAATTCTAGACTTTTCATTGACACAGCTTGCTTATAAAAACTTAAATACAATGACTGCTATTGGTCAATATTGCCAACATGCTGCATATGGACATTTTTGAATACTCAGTTACTGATTGGCTTGAACGGGTTTCTAGGTGTGCATTATTTCCCTATAAGCGGTACTCAGCATGGTAACTGCAATTCATTGAGAGACTAGACACATTAGCATTTTGAATACACACCTTTAAACAAGCTGAACTGTTGATAATACATGTGATTGACTGCCGCAACCTCAGTGTCAATCTCTAATATGCTCTGGGTGGAGTAAAGGCTATATGAGAGTCCATACATTACATGTTGAATCTCACAATTTGTGAAGGCCAGTGTGAGAAAGGTTAGCTTTGTCGATAAGCACATGCTACATAAACTGCCCGTTTAATGATTAGTAAGAGTTAGTAATTAGATTGTTTATCTAGCAACATTCATTAATACTGCCAGTAGAGTTGTGCTTGACCAAGTATGCCTTGACAGCCACGGTAACAATGTCTGTTCGTGATCTAGACTTTTTGTTCCTCCTTTTGACTAATGTTGGTGAGATTTATCCTGGTGTTAAGACTGCATTCTCCATCTCAAACTGCTCACGATTTTCTCCTTCAGTATGTTTAGATGCTTTTCCCTGGATTGGTTCAATTTTTTCTGAAGTTAACCAAGATGATTCCATGAGGACTAAGATCTTTGGTGCAGGTAGGCAGTGAAAAAACTGTTACTGTTTCAGAACAAGATTCAGTTCCGACAGCTTCTAGTATCTTATGGTGTTATATGATGAACGTTTCAAAGCTACAAATCCTACAATGGGACAACATGTAATTTATTCTTCATAAAATATATTGTGATTTTTAATTGCTCTTGCCCTCAATGTTTCTTCTTTGCTAGTGCCACTAACTAGATTTAATTTCAGCCTAAATACAATAGGAATTGCAATGATTATAATGTCAAGAGTGTTAACAGTTTACATTGTCATTACCATTAGCCGATTGAAGCGATAAGGATATACTTAGACTGTCTCTGGAAATGATCAATTGCTTCTGCCCATGTCTGAAAAAACAAAAACAATGTCTTTGATAAAGAGGATGTTAAAAAAGACAAATGCTATTTGTGAAGAGATGATAAAAGAGACAACTTTGTACTTGGTAAAATAGATGATAAAAGGACCAAGTATTTGGTAATAGATATTCCAAAAAATGTTATTTAAGGGATATACATCAATGAAAGTCAACTTCCCAAATATATTTTCATGTCCAAACAATATGATACTCATTGGCTACACATCAATTTGAGATACTCAGATATTTGGGACATGAGAAGTGACAATGAACTAAATGGTAAAAAAAAATGGGTCAATTAAACCGAATTGATGTGAATTGATGTCAAACTTGTCCAGTAGGCTGCTTATAGGGTAAGGAAACCATATTTATTTGAGTGTGAATTTCAACATTACCTATTTAGTCAATTCAATTTCAAGTGTCACCGTGCACAAGATACAATGAAATTGCTTCCTGCAAACTTACAACAGGAACAGTATTAAAATAAACCATAAAGATAGAACAAAAACACTAAGAAAAGAAGGAACCAAGTAAGAATATGGACAGTTCCGGGTTTCAGAGCCTATACAGGGCAGTTCAGGTCCAGTAGCTATATACATGGACAGTTCCAGGGTCCAGTAGCTTCATATGGTCAATTCCGGACAGTCAGCTAATATATAGTACAGTCAGCAAGTAGCTTATACCTGGACAGTTCCAGGGCACTGCTATATTAGGACGTTCCAAGGGTCAGTAGCATATTAACAGGACGTTCAGGGTCAGTTAACTAATAGATGGCAAGTTCAGGGTCGGACTATGATTACAGGAGTTCCAGGAGTCAGTAGCTTATATACATGGTCAATTCCAGGGTCAGTAGCTATAATACAGGGTTAGTTCCAGGGTCAGTAGCGGAATATGTATAGGGAATTTCTAGTTCAGTAGCTATATACAATGACAGTCAGGTCGTAGCTTATATAGGGAACTTTCTAGGTCAGATAGCTTAATACAGACAGTTCCAGGTTCATAGCTATTATAACAGGGACAGTTACAGGGTCCAGTGCTATAGAATGACAGTTCCAGGGTCAAGTACGCTATATAATAGGGAAGTTCCGGGTCAGTAGCTAATCAGGGACAGTTCCAGAGGTCAGATAGCTATAGACATGGGACAGTCCAGAGCAGTGCTATATACCATGAACAGTCAGAGTCAGTGCTAAACAGGACAGTTCAGGAAGTCAGTGCTATATACCATGACAGTTCCAGGAGTCCAGTAGTAATACGAGACCATGGACAAGTTCCAGGGTCGAGTAGCTATCTATTAGGAAGCTTCCAGGACAAGTTAGCTAATAGAACAAGACAAGTTCCAGAAGGTCAGTAGCATAAGCTTTGGGACAGTTCCAGGGCTACCAGTAGCTAACACCATGTGACAGTTCCAGGTCAGAAAGATTAACAGGACAAGTTCGGTCAGTAAGTATAACAGGAAGTTCCAGGGTTATTTGACTATATTATAGGACAGTTCCAGGGGGTCATGCTATAAATTGCAGTTCCAGGTCAGTAGTTATATACAGGCAGTTCCAGGGTCAGATTAGTTACTATAACAGGTCAGTATCCAGTCAGTAGCATATATACAAGACAGTTCCATGGTCAGTAATATACAGGTCAGTATCCAGGTCAGTCGCTATATTACATGTACAATTCCGGTGTAGTACTATAATACAATGGACATTCAAGGGTCAGTAGCCTAGTACATGGGACAGTTCCGGGTAGTAGCTATACAATGGACAGTATCCAGAGTCAGTCTATATTAGGACGTTCCAGGGTATCAGGTAGTAACACATGGACAGTTCCAGAAGTCAGTGTATACACATGACATTCCAGGGGTCAGTACTATCACATATGGACAGTTCCTGACAGTCCAGGAGTCAGTAGCTCTACCATGACTGTTCATGGACATTCCAAGGTCGGTAGCTATTCACTGCGTTCCAATCATGCTATAACATGGACAGTTCAGTCAGTAGCATTAACACATGGACAGTTCCAGGCTCAGTGCTAATACATGGACGGTTCCAGCTACAAGCTTACACCATGGGACTTCCAGGGTCCAGTACTATATAATGGACTAGGTCAGAAGCTATCAGGGACAGTTCCGGGTGTTGCTTACTAGGACAGTTCAGCGCGTCAGTAGCCTTACTAATGACAGTTCCAGGGTCAGTAGGCTATTACATGACAGTTCAGGGTCAGTAGCTTATAATGGACACTTCCGGCTTCAGAAGCTATAACAGGGTCATCCAGTATTCAGTTCTAATATTAGGACCAGTTCCAGGGTCAAGTACCTATATAACAGGACAGTTCCAGAAGTCGTTCTATATATAGGGACAGTTCCAGGGTCAAGAGCTCATTACAGAAGTTACCAGGTTCCAGTTGCTAATTATAAGGGCCTTCAAGAATCAGTAGCTACTATACAGACGAGTTCAGGTTCAGTCTATTAGTAACAGTTCAAGGGTCAGTAACTATATACATGACACTTCCGGGTCAGCTAGTCTATACAGGGACAGTTCGGGTCAGTAGACTATATACTATGACGTTCAGGTGTCAGAACTTATATACGACAGTTCCAGTCGTAGCTATTCATGACAGTTCAGGGTCAAAGCTTATTTAGTGGACGTATCAGGTTCGTAGCTCCATATGGACGTTCCGGTCAGTGCTATATATAGGACAGTTCCAGGGTCAGAACTATATACATGGAACTATCCAGACGGTAGTTAGCTTTATATAGGGGCATTCCAGGGTCAAGTTGCTTATTACAGACGTTCCAGGTCAGTAGGTTATATAAGGACGTACTATTATACAGTCAGTTCACCAGGGTCAGTAGTATATACATGAAGTTCATGGTCAAGTAGTTATATCGGTCGTTCAGGGTCAGTAACGCATTACAGGCGTCAGTTCAGGGTTTCGATTCATACCATATTGTACATGTGCGGGATAGTGAAGTGGTATGGGTTAATACATGACGATATAGGTAAGTTGATAGGCATAAGAACATATATAACAGGTGATCTGAGGTATATGATGATTGGTCTGTGGCTTGTGGTGTTGAGAGTCAGTATAATGTGATGTAGATTGGTATGCCTTGAGCAAAGAAAGTGATGGTGTGTGTTGGAGTGACACTGTGGGTGTGTCTGTAGATTCTGACATAGAGAACAATTATTGCAAAGAATACAAATAAATAAAAAAGGTTTCAACTCAGATAGTCGGTTAGCCATATTTTTAGCTAGTTAAGCATTCCTAATGTTGAGAACTAGAAGTTCAGGAGCCCGTGTTAAGCAGAAGCGAGAGACAGTTTAGTGGCTGGTTGTCTTTAAATTTCGGTCCTTCTTTCATTACGCCTAATAGTAACCCTCCATTCAGCACTGACATGTGGATGAGGTGGATTAATCAATACCTGTTTTCCTGAGAGTGTTATCTTATATAATTAGCATGTTTCTGTCATAATACTAGAGGACCCATGGATGATTTCAATAAGGACTTTGGAAAATAACATCGGAACTCGGGCATGTACAGCTGTACGTAATAAATAGAGCAAGTGCAGGATGAAATTTACATGAAAACGACAGAACAAAACAAGAAACAACGAGTACGTTCAGACACCAGAACATAAACATATAAGTTGTGTGTACCGAATGGGGGTGTGCACGTATAATGAATACAACTGGGTGACAAAAGGCCAGAGGGGAGCAGAGATGAGTAGACGAAACAAGGGCTTTTGGTCAACCTACTATCTGATTGTCTGTAGTGTCGTCCATATTGTGTCGTCTTAAGTTTCAGCCACTAGTTTAAAAACATGTTGATACCTGTATTATGAATCTGAGCTCACTCCCGTGTCTATGTAATCCACTGTTGCACTACTTCGTGATCTAAATTCAGGAAAACAATGACTAATTTATTCGAGAGATTTATCACTGTGCTTGAATAACTAGGTGAAAAATATATATCAGTAATATTAGGATATTAGAAAACAAAGATTAATTTGTTGACTAGGTAATATGATGAGCAATCAAGGGTATTCAATTGTACTCAATGTGATTTGGATTTTGTCAGACATTCCACCATCCACTCTGTAAATTCCTTCGTGAGCTCAAAGTTTTTCTCTGATAACTATCCCTTGGACGTGAGATCTGCTATTGAATCTTATGATGAAGTGGAAACGACCAATAACAACATACAGTTAAGATAATTTATCTTTTAGATTAGTTAATAAATGTCCACAAGACCATCCATCTTACGTCTTGAATATAAACAGACTATGTTACACGGCTTATGTCAGTGTTTTGTGTAAATAGCTGTTCAAGGTAAAGTATTGTTTACTGTGCAAACATATCAGGGAATAGAAGGAGATGGGAGAAAAGTGGTGGAAAATTATAATGCTGTTTATTTATTTTCTGACGTGCGGCTATCTTAACTGTGTTGCAAATCTGACCATCCAAGAGGGATGTGCAAAACAGAATGATGCATTAACCAGGTAAATTGCCCAATTCTCTATAGGACATTCTCCTGACAAAGACAACATGCATACCACCCGATACGTGCAACAGCCTGGTTCAAACCCACATTCATTATTTTAATTGAGTTTTGACAAATAAGAGTTTACGAAGCTGAAAGATGGAAGTGAAGACTGTACTACTGAAATGAAAGGTACCTCTCTTCTCTATCAGGTTCCATTGGACGGCCGCCTCATTGACTCAATATGTTACTCCCAGCTTTTCCTTATCTCTCTGACATCTGAACTGGGCACGGATTCTGACCAGGGCAACATACAAGTTAATATACCAAGAGGCTGTTTTTTCAGTGGCAGGGTGTAGGAGGAACGTAGTTAAACATTGGCTATGTAGGTTGGACTTACCTGGGTTTGACAGCATTGTAGCTTGGTGTAGGACGTGGTGGTTGCTTACTCATCAATCAGAGCATTAAAATGAAAGGAAAAATTAACAACTAAAGGACAAGCGAACCAATAGACACTGACAGATGGTTAGGTCTTGATTTTACAATCCAA
>NW_019943275.1:193649-203313 GCF_002910315.2 Salvelinus sp. IW2-2015 | reverse complement strand
GACAAGTACATTAGAGTGTCTAGTTTGAGAAACAGATGCCTCAAAAGTCCTCAACTGGCAGCTTCATTAAATAGTACCCGCAAAACACCTGTCTCAATGTCAACAGTGAAGAGGCGACACCGGGATGTCGCCTCAGCCGTTTCCATTTACAGTAGTCATTTAAAACATTAACAATGTCTACACTGTATTTCTGATCAATTTGATGTTATTTTAATGGACAAAATAATTAGTTTGTATTTTTTTTTAAAGGACAAAAAAAGGACCACAAACTTTTGAACGGTAGTGTACATTATATAGCTCTGCTCCAACCTGTACAATGAATCCATGACATCATMAATGGGATGATCAGATCTCTCATTAATGCTTTTTGACAAATGTTTCAAACATACATTGTTGTGGCAGGGTTGCGTTATGGTATATTGCATTTTGCAGACCTATCCAWCTCTGAAGTCTATATGTTCACCTTGCTGAGCCTTGGTTGTCGTTTGGCAATCTTGTGGTTGCCTTATGGCCATCTCATCACTTTGGGACCTCACTCTCCATCCCACCTCACCTCTCTCACAGATTGTGGTGCAAAGACTGGCTGACCAGGTGCCCATGCTGATCCGTTACTTCATCCTGAAGCAGTCAGCCAAGATTGTGTGCAGTGAAATGCTGGATCTGCTACACAGAGATGACACTGATAACATCCTACAAGAGGATTCAGAGACCGGACTGTATCGTGCAAAGTTGCTGGCCCAAGTGGATCGCCTTGTACAGGCCAATGACAAAATCAGCAGCCTCTGAGAGTGTGATGTCTTGTCAGTTACAAAATTCAGAGATGTTGCCAAAAACAGAAACATGTTAATATAAGTAGATTTTTGGAAAGGGCCTCTATTGGCCAACTGTTATTTATTTTAAGTAATGAGTAAAATAAGAAATAATTTGTATATTTGTGTTCAACAAATGTATGAGATCGGCTAAGATCAGTGAGATGCTGTAATGACGACACCAGTGAAATCCTTCAGGAGSAACAAGAGGTCGGCCGGAAACGTAAAAGATTGCAGGACCAAGCGGATCGCCTTGGACTGGCCAATGACAAGATKAGTAGACAGTGGTTGACAATTTGTCAATGCAGAAATTCTGAGATATATATGTTGTGTCTATGACTATCATTTGTGAAGACTGTTATTTCATCAGAATCCATTTTTCGCGTGTGTATTATATATTATACGTGATTAAACTAATTTGTAAATTTAATTAACTAGGAAGTGGGGCCACGGGAAAATGTTTTATGAGAGTACCATATTTCCCTGAATTGACTTCTTCAGATATTTTTAAATAATCTTAACGATTAGCTCATCTCTCATTAAATGTATTTTACCTCATCAGTCCTCATATCTGAAATGTGGCAAACCCTTGGTTATCTGCAGCGAACCTACGGACTCAATAATGAATCAGCGATAATACAAATTGGTTTAATGAATTTATTTACTAACTAACCTAAGAAATGACAGACAATACATAACAAACATTCTAGTTATTGGTTACGAACACAATGCGTTGATGCATCCCTAAGTGGGCCTAAACGGTATGACGGCTTTGGTAGACAATGGAAAGGGGTGTGGACGGATACAAGAGCAGGAAAGGACAAAATGGATTTACTACAACACAGTTAAAATTATGCTAATCCTTTGCACATGAACGGACCGCTCGTCTCTAAAATAATTGCAATGTATATATTTATGCTCATATGTCGTTGTTGTTCCTCTATTGGAAATCGCCGGTCGTCTGCTGGACAGTCAGTTCTCAGAGAGTCTCTGGTTAACCTTCCCCAGAAGTCCACAATGTTTTTCGTGGTTGTAAGCTTATCTCAGTGACTCTGGAATAGTTGGTCTGTTGTAATGGATACGTAAGGCCTGCAGATGGTAGTTGCATAGAATAGATGCTTTGCAGTGTAAGACGGAGTCACTCATCCACATCATAGAATATGTGCGCTCTAATTCTGTGGGATTTGGATCAATCAGTATCATAGCTCTTAAACCATTCTCCAGGCCGTGTAGCCAACACTACATGCTGTCTGATCTCCTGGGCCTATAGAGTCGTAAAGCCATTGTCCAACATGGGGACTACGTCCCGGCGTTGGGTTGACTTCCGTTTGTAGATTTCTTACATTTTGCCATATGGTATTCACTTATATTCGTCAGGACAGCTCCATATTTATTAGGTAAAATGCATGTTCGGTCTGTAGCACATTTCAACGTGGGCTTCTATATTTTCGACGCATCTCTCCCGACTCATCACAATGATACTTTTGTAGAAGTGGGTCATCTCTTTTAATCTATGTTTGCGTAGGGGAGTTCTATTGACGCCGTAATGTGGCGTCTGTGTGCTCACAGAGGACGTGGCCACTGACTAGTAGTAAACTAGTTAGATATGAAAAATCCAATACTCTCTTCATTTAGTTAAGGCTAACATGTCACACATACAACACTTTTCAACAAATATGTTTAGATTTGTTGTAATGCACATACGTTTCACAACATTATAGATGTAAACCTGACATGTATAGTTGGAAATGTTACGTTATGTGTGATCTCTCACTCGCTATTTCTCGCACGATACCAAAAATGAAACACACTTTTGTCATGATGTCCCTTTAGGTGTCCACGGACCTCTCCCACATTCTCAAAATCTAAATATTGTTTACCTTTTCAACGCTGTATCTTGATGTCAAGAGCCACTGTGACTTCCACAGTTGATACGCATTCCGATTCTCGATTTCACTAGGGATTCAGGAGTTCATAGCGGGCAGCCCAATAATTTTAGACTTGACATAAACGCCCAACTTCCCTCTGTCCCCTCTACGAGAGCGCAAACATGATTGTAGTGCTTGTCACCCTACACTAGTACCTGATCCTTCTAGATCATCACAGGAGAGTTTTACTTAGGCACACACACAAAGACTACAAAATTTAACCTACATTGTGATCAGCATACAAAACATTTAAAAATAAAATATCTATCTTTGTCACACGTCACTATGTGCTTTAAGATGTTACATGCGAGTGTAGCAAAATGTTTGGCATTCTAGTTCGAAGCGCGAAAATATCTAACAGTAATCTAAAACTTCACAACGACTACCTTATTAACACAAATGTAAGAGCATGAATACAAATATGTACGTAATACATATATATGGGATGCCGTGCGGCATAGCCAAATGCAGTAATAGTATAAACTACATAATACACTATGAGAATGAGTACACGTAGCATCGTAGACATTTATTAACGTGCGCGATTATTCTATGGCAGTGGGGTTTGCCCTCGTCTCAATTGCATGTTCTGCATTAATACAGTGCACAATATATATGAAAACAAATGCAAAACAAGTTGTTATAAATCAGTGAGTACTAATGCTTACCATTTAACCAAAACAACTGTAGTCTCTTTTTTCGCTTTCCTGTGTAAGCGAGCTCCAAACACTGCAGGTTTCAGCCTAGCCTTCAGGTGCTTTTCTTGTGTGAGGGCAGCCAGGGAAAATAAGACGTAGGTTGCTTCAAATTCTGCTATTGTGCCATGATTGGTGTGCACGCATGTACGCCTATAGCCTGTTTTAGAGAAATGTCATCATCAAATATTGTAAGAGCCTTCTCATTGTCTGCCCTACTATCGCCACTCGTCCTTTATCTTACTTCCTTTCGTTCTGACTTGGTGTACAGGGAGAATACGTTAGAACATGGCCCATTTCTCTAATTGATCATTGCTCGCTGTCAATTATCAAAAGTGGCGAACAAATAGGTCTGATTTGCTACGTCCACCTCCTAGCTCGCTCATTAATTCTTATCGAAATGACCGCATGCCTATCTTTATCCCTTCATCTTCCCTTAATCCATAGTTTGTACATCTCAATTGTCTAGTAGAACAGACATTGTTCAAGCAAGTCTAGCATTTAAAGACGGCTGTTTCTTTTAAAGCCAGTAAATCGCGCAGCAGAATGAACTGTTTTTGTTGCCATAGACAAGCTCCCTCATAGCCAGGAGCGGTGGTAAGGAATCCTCCATGTGTGAAAAAAAGCTGTTAGAAATTTATGTAGCCTTTACAGTTTTGTGGCGAACCGTTTGTCACTTAATCAGGCTGCAATTCGTGCTTATTATGTTTAGTGTTGTTAGTGGCTTTGCTGGCATGCATCTAAAAAAATATGTTTTTATTTGACCACAAAATTTCAAGCTAAACATACACTCCACAGTTAAAACTATGTATTGGTAAATTAAATCAAATTGATCTTTTTTATTCTATGCTGATTGCAGTCAAAAACAGCTCATCCAAAGTATGTCAAGTGGTATGATTTCCTTCCGGTAGACTGTTAATACAGACATCTCTAGGCTACTCCTCCTGACAATAGATAGCTGTATTGGTTACACATCATGCGATCTCATCTAACGGCTTGAAATTCCTATAAAACCCTCCAATATTGTATATGTGCAACTAGTTATGGCATGTGGGTTGCTATGACACTTGGTTTGAAGTGACTGAGGATTTGGGCATGCTTTGTGAAGCATGCTTCCATAGGCCCTACCACTTCCATTGTTTCACAAGCAGCGWTGCTAATGTTGGCTTCGGCATTGAGTAAATAAAGAAACTAAGCCATATTTGTTATTATTGTSTCTCAGGATCAATGGATTTGTCACTTTTTGTCTTTAMAATTAAGTATATTTCTAAATTTGGTGAACCGCCCCTTTAAATGACCCCTTTTAAATGACAACATTTGTATTTACTTTAAAAATCTTATAACTAATTGGTACTATAATCAATTGATTGCAAATCAGCTTTTTTGCCTTGGTGCAGATTGCCATGTCTCATTTTCGATTAATTGAAAATTATACTTTTTTCAAAGTATCTATTTTTCAAACCAGCATTGCAGAGCTGGCTACATTTCAATTTCATCCCCCTGAAAAGGTAGAACAAATATTATAGCAGAACTCAAATGTGCTGGTTGATCAAATAACTGTGATTATGGGAAACATTTTACTATTTTGTTCTTAAATTATATTGTAAATTGGAATGGTAGAGTTATGTATTCCATGGAGTTATCAGAATTGTACGGGAAGGTCTGCTCAATCCAAGAGTACAACCAATTGACTACAGCATTTTCCCAAAAATGGGGAGGAAAGTCATACCGGGAGGAGGTAGGGAACTGGTCTGTCTGCCCAATATAAGGGATCAAAATGGAGGAGGCAGGTGGCAGTAGGAGGTGGTAGGGAACTGGTCTTTCTGCCCAATATAAAGGATCAAAACTGGCAGAGGAATAACAATAGGAAATGATACCAGTTTCATTTGAGGACCATGATGTTGACAAGCGTGCAATACAGATTGCAAAATAGTTGGGAAGATAATTTTGATGTACCGATTCCATGGCACAAGGTGTATGAGTTGATATATAAATTGACTCAAGATTCAAGACTCAGCTGAAATTATTATATTGAATTCTTGCCACCAACAAAAGGTTGAATATTTGGGGCATAAAATCATCGAAGTTCTGCACATTTTGTTGTGAGGATACAGATCAATAGATTTTGGTATTGCCCTAAAGTAGCCTGTTTCTGGTCTCAGGTTCAGGAATGGCTGAAAATGCATGGCATTGATCTAAAATTGACCCTAGAAATAGTACTGTTAGGAGATCTGGAGAGACCAGGTCAGTCAATATACTAATATACTAATAATCTTAGTAAAAGTATTTATCTTCAACTGTGGATTCTATTCGATTAGATAGATTGAAATTGTACTTTAACCTTCCTGCTGTGTTCCGATCAAATTGGACCGATTTACAAGTTTTCTATGAAAAACGTAGTTAATTTAATCTGACTGTCATCAGGTCATTTTGATGATTTTCATTACATTTTGGGTGTTTTACTTAACTTTTGTACACCTGTGGTGTTCCCGGTCAAAAATGACCGGCTCAATAGAAATTAATGGGTGAGACTACAATTAGTGTATAAAATTGAGTTCAGGCATATGCCCATTCATCAGATGGACACACTTCCTCTCCCAGACCCCCACATGCATGTGTGTTTGAGCTCACACCTCACTCCCATTCTTGGTTTCCATGGCAACCCCCACGGGAACCTTTCCCAATAAAATCTTTCCCCCACGGGAATCACACCTGTTGGCATTCTCACAAACAATCACAACATTGTTTCAATAATATCTTGAACTTTTCTCGCAGCTCTGGTAAATAAAGCTTTTTTGAAGCCTTGCTCACAATTCATTCTGTGGCAGCACAATGACCAAACAATATACTGTATGTGTCACGTTCTGACCTTTGATTAGCTGTAGCTAGCATAGTTCTTGACATAGCATAGATTGTAGCATTAATATTCTGTTAATATCGACAAGTCAAACCACTAGATGGAAAGCATACAGATTTGTGGAATAACTATCAGACTCTTCTGTATATATATATGAATTTAGATGTTTTTACTAGGGAAGTAACAATATGTAAAATCTATTTAGTTCTAGAACGCATGTTCGCAATACACTCATTTTTCTATTGTTTTGTCCGCCATAGTTGTTCTTTTTTTCCACGTGTTACTTCTCACAAATTTCAGCTTAAAGCTCTGTAGAAAGATATTGTGTGAGGCCATAAATCGATGCAATAAAAATTCATCAAGTGATCTAGTCTTGAATAATCAATTTGTATATTGTGTATATATATTGGGATATGGTGTTGTAGAAAAAAGTTGTCTTAATATATCCTGACAGGTGCAAACTCACTTGTTCTTTTATCAACGAGAAGTATGCATTTTCGACCTCAAACATTTGATCTGCCATTTACTTGAATGATAGAGCAACGTGTATGCCAATTTACTCATCATAAAATTTCATAAAATAGACAAAGCATAGCAATGGAAAGACACAGTTCTTGTGATTTTAGACATATTTCAGATTTTCTAACGTTTTTCAGCGAAAACACAATAATGACTATATTGTTGCTTAACACATGTGCAAAGTATACAGAGGCATCGATTCCAGCAAAGAGCGCTATAAGGTAATATCCCGCAAAAATATAATAATTTTTTCATAACTTCTCAGATTCTTCCGATGACACTCCTGTAACATCATTTTACAACATACATATACAGTTTGTTCGATAAATGTGGCATATTTAGCATAAACATAACTGCGTGAGTTACTATGAAAATGATCTGAGGAGAAAATCAAGCCTCAAAAATGTCTGAGTCATAGTTTGCAAGAGTGATCTGTTTTATCATCGAAAACGACTACATATACACTACACATTGACTATAATATTCAGGGTTGACAGGACATCGAAGACAATTAGTTCTTAATAACGTGACTTACATTTTTAAAATTATCTTACTTTTAAATAGCAGGGTTTCGCCAGTGGACGCGATAGACAAACCAATGGCGAAATATGGCGTTTAAAATATTTCGAAGAAAACGATTTATCATATTAATATTGCTTACTTTGAGTGTTCTTCATCAGATTCTTGGGAATGTATGCTTTTCTATGTTGAATCTTTTTTGGCGATAGGGTCCCTGTCTTTCGAGATATTGACATATAGAGGGGCAACGGGAACCTCAAGAATGTGGTATTTCAAAGTTCATCAAGAGTGCACATACAAACAATATTCAACATCGCACTACAAAATTGTGTTTTAAATTGCTATAAAAGGTTGTCAAATTAACTAATTAGATGTTTTTGTAACGCGATAAATGAGCTTAATTAACATGAACGTGAGAATATCATATACAACGATTTTGTTTGGAGGAGGATGTGTCTTTGAGTTTGTTCTCATATATTATTTGTGGGTCGTGTGGGACGATCAGACATGGAAAGAGCAGTCGGAGTATGGATAGATAGGTTGTTTCGTTGTTTTCATTAATGGTACTGTAGATATAGAGCTAGAGTAGGATTCAGTCAAAACGTTGAATGTAGTACAAGACACCAGAGGAAGACGTAGGCAGTGGGCTTCATGGGCTTTCTAGTGGTCGCTTAAAAACAGACCAATAGGTAACATTTCTGAAATTGCTGTAGCCCACTGTCGGCATGAAAAGTGCTGTAGAATACTTTGTTCCTGTAGCTCTAGAGACACATTTCCATATGTGCTCATAGAAGTAGAAAGTGTTTTCACTATCAATATAACAATCATATAAGGTTATGTGTTGTACCGAGGTAAGAAAATTTCAGAGCGCGATGGCTAGTTCTAAATTTCGCGAGACAGTCACAGATGTGGCTGTCTCTAAGGCGGACTCTTTCCGTTCTCACCCCTTATAGCTCCATAGAGCTCTAAACTTTCATCTTGTAAATCTCTCTACATGTCGTTCGCGAGAAGGATGAGGAAATCCGCCACTCCACGCTTCACCAGTATTGGAGTACCTTATGGACTGCGGCGAAGAAGGCACGGATAACTTGAGAGCCATTGCTCCCGCTTCTCCGACAGATGGAGAAGCTTTTGGAGGGCGAGAGAGGATCAAATAGAGCACATTGTCCGAAGATGTGAAAGCCTTTATGGAGGGCGAGAGGCAGGATAACTAGAGCCCATTGTCCGACAGATGGAGAAGCCGTTTATGCACGGGCGAGCAGGCCGGATAAGTAGCAGCCACTTTGCTTCCCGAAGTGGAGAAGCCGCTCGAGTCAGACAGGGATGAGGTTTCCACATCGACTTCGAAATCGTGCAGTAGGCCCCCTTTGCGGGGGTGGCTGAGACAAGCCGATTGATTCTTGCTCATCTATTCTATCCCACAATCTACCCTCATTTCTTCTAGTCCCATTCCACTTATCCTTCTGTTGGTCACGCTCGGGATTCTTATCTAACAACACCTCATACCTTGTCTAGGGGGTTAAGCCTTCTTTGTGTTTGTTTCATGTTAATTTATGTGTTTCCGTCAAAATGACGCCATACATTATAGTGATTTATAATATCATAAAATACTACTATTCCCTCGCTAATGCTTGTTGCATGAAAAGATCTATCCAGTTATGTTTCCACCTTCCCCTCTCCTTCTTCCTTCCCCTCCCCACTCTTCCTGTTATAAACATTTCAAGTCTTTGAACTTTTCCTATTCTGCTATTTATTGGCTCCTGCTAGGTCTTCTTGACTCTGAGCTCACACAAGATCGTTTTTTGGTAGTCTAATAAGATATGTATGGTCTTATTTTTGAGTATATGAAATGTCTGATGAAATCATTGTGTTCATTTCTCTGCTTAATCACAGACTACTTGTGTAAAAGTTTACAAGGACTTTCTCCTCCTCACCAGTGGTTCAGTTCAAAGATTTGATCAATAGCCTACATACTGGTATCAGCGCTCGTCGTTAGGTGTGAAGGAGAGGAGACAAAGCGCAGGCGTGGTACAGTCGTTTCATGTCTTTTTTAATAACTGCACACAAGCGAACACTGGAACAAAAAATAAACGAATGAATTACGACGAAAACAGTACCGTGTGGCGCAACAAACACTGACCGGAACAAACACCCACAAACCAAAGTGAAACCCAGGCTGCCTAGTATGATTTCTCAATCAGGACAACGATTGGACAGCTGCTCGATTGAGAATCATACAGGCCGAACACAAACCCAACATAGAAAACACACATAGACTGCACACCCAACTCCACGCCGCTGACCATAAACTAAAATAAAGACAAAACAAAGGAAATA
>NW_019943275.1:174815-192444 GCF_002910315.2 Salvelinus sp. IW2-2015 | reverse complement strand
TTTCCAAAGGTATCGAAATTGTCAACAAAAGTTACACCATTGAGCTGCAATAATCACGTAGCCAGTTGTGAAGAGAAATAATCCTGCTAAAGCGTTCAACGCCGCGATTCAGAGAGGTCACAGGGCCAGATATGATTCAGAGAGGTCACAGGGCCAGATATGATTCAGAGAGGTCACAGGGCCAGATATGATTCAGAGAGGTCACAGGGCCAGATATGATTCAGAGAGGTCACAGGGCCAGATATGATCAGAGAGGTCACAGCAAAACATGTTTTATGAGGAGGATGGGATCCACCCAAATCATTTGGGTTCCTGGATCCTTTCACAGCATTATAAGGCTACATTGAGACAATGACTTATCAATGACCCAAGCACAGCTCAGTTAATCCCTACCGTTGTGACGCAGAGTTGTCATAATGCTTCAGAAAATGTACATTACATCAGGGGGGTTGGTAAACACAATGAAAGTAACCTATAACGTCACAGGGTGAGACCCAGACGCAGACATTAGAGGCCAATGGTTCGAGTCTCTGATATTTATTAAACAACAACAGGCAGTCGAGGACAGGCAAAAAGTTCAGATGACATTCATATTCTGACTATCTATGCAACTCACTTAGTTAATACCTTTGCTGATAGAGTGGTTGCAATACAAGGTTTATAACATTTACAGAATAGATAGAAATGCCAATGGTGGAGGTGTTGCTGTTATATTCAGTACCACATTACGTTAAATATTGGAGTGGATCTCATGGTAAATACTCTTGAAGTAATATGGCTACAGGTTCATCTGCCTCACCTAAAGCCCATTCTGGTGGGAAGCTGCTATAGACCACCAAGTGCTAACAGTCAGTATCTCGATAACATGTGTGAAATGCTTGATAATGTATGTGATATAAACAGAGAGGTATATTTTCTGGGTGATTTAAATATTGACGGGCTTTCATTTTAAATATTGACGGGCTTTCATCAAGCTGCCCACTCAAGAAAAGGCTTCAAAACGGTAACCAGTGCTTGCAACCTGGTGCAGGTTATCAGTCAACCTACCAGGGTAGTTACAAACAGCACAGGAATGAAATCATCAACATGTATTGATCACATCTTTACGACTATTGCAGAAATAGCTTGAAAGCAGTATCTAGATCTATCAGATATAGTGATCACAATATAGCAGCCTACATAAGGGACCTCTTTGTCATTTTGCCGTATGGTTAGTGAGAAACACCACATTGCAAATGTACGGTCCCTTACTAGACATCCGCCAACGTTTGTTAAAATTGCAAATGACGTCGGGCCGTGCACGGGGGCCAGATCTTTCAGGAAGTCATTGAACGAAGTCTCTCGGACATTCGGTTTCCGTTTTATAAAATGTTCATTTTTCCGCTGTCCCGGAAATTCCCACCAGGGGGCAAATAAATCATATTGCAAATGCACAATCATATTGCAAACGTACGTGGCCTTTTCTCCTAAACGGAAAAGATTTTGAAGACGAAACTTGGTGAGCATAGGTTTGGCATAATGGGCAGTTGGCCCCGAACAAGATGGCGTCGAGACCTCAACGCTTTTTGAGTTGTGGCCATTTTTCTGGGATTAAAGGTCAAAAATTAAAAAAATAGCACTAATTTGACCGCTTGATGTCAAAGTACATAAACCTACGGTGTCAGGAAAAAAAAAACTAGCCATTTATCTATCGTAATTTAACCTCTTTGGGCTGCAGGGGCAGTATTGAGTAGCCTGGATTAAAGGTGCCCATTTCAAACGGCCTCGTACTCAATTCTTCAGCCCAAAGAAGTTAACCCACTGTAAATAAGTCAGTAGTTAACCTGTTGGGGACCAGGGGCTGCTATTTTCACTTTTGGGGAAAATCGTATGATTTTTAAACGGCCTCGTACTCAATTCTTGCTCGTACAATATGCATATTATATTATATTTATATTGGATAGAAAACAGTCTCTAGTTTCTAAAAACGTTTGAATATTTCTCTAAGTGAAACAGAACTCCTTTTACAGACCATTTCCTAACCGGAAGTGAGATTTCCAAAAGCGAACTCTCTCTTCAGGAGTTGTCTATAAAAGGGCATGTCACTTATGACTGTAGAAACACGTCATACACCTTCCCCTGGCTGTCATGCGGAAGTGAGAGCAGAAATCAGTTGATTATCTCGACCAGGGACTGAACACAACCTCTTGGACTGGCAGACGTGCGCACTTTTATTTATTTCCTGGCGCGAAGTCGGACCTGTACTCGGCTCATTGAAGAACCTTTTTAAAGGTGAATATGATCTCTGGCTTCGATTTTCTTTGATACATGTCACAATATCAACTTAAAGTATGTTTTTTCAATATAGTTAATTTATATATTTAAATTTATTCTGGACTTTAGACGTGAGCGTCGCAAAAATTGGTTCAAGAACGAGAGGCTAGCAATGCTAGCTAATGGTGCTTGCTAATCTGAGGGAAATCGTTCGTTATGGATCCAAATAAGTCGGTTCTGAACAAAGGACCCTTGGAGAACATTCTGATGAAGATCAACAAAGATAAGACCCAATTGGGATGCTTTTTCATATATATCTGTCGAACTGTGCTATGCTACCGTTTGACTAGAAACACTGCTGCTGTGTGCTAGCTATTGTAGTAAGCTAATAAAACGATATATTGTGTTTTCGCTGTAAAACACTTCAAAAATCGGAAATATTGGCTCTGTTCACAAGAATCTTATTCTTTCATTAGCTATCCACCATATATTGTTCTGAAATGTTTATGATGTGTAATTAGTAGTGACGTTGGTGTCTGTATTTTCTCTGGCTACTGCCGTGCGATTTCTGACTGTAGCTGTGATGGTGGCTATGATGGTAGCAGTAATGTAAAACTGATTTATAGCTAAAATATGCAAATTTTTCGAACAAAACATAGATTTATTGTGTAACATGTTATTGGACTGTCATCTGAGGGATTTTTTCTAGGTTATTTAGGTTGGTTCTAGGTTGGTTCTAGGTTAGTTAGGTTAGCTACTTGCATGCTACCATTGCTGTGAAAAACTGTCTGTCTGTTTTGTATTGGTGGTGAACTAACATAAATATATGTTGTGTTTTCGCTGTAAAACACTTCAACAATCGGAAATATTGTCTGTATTCACAAGATATTTGTCTTCATTAGCTATCCACCATATATAAAGTGCCGCCTTATCTCAGTTCACTGGTCACGATGGCTACACCCACCCGAGCACGCGCTCCAGCAGTGTATCTCACTGATCATCCCTAAAGCCAAAACCTCATTTGGACGCCTTTCCTTCCAGTTCTCTGCTGCCTGCGACAAATCATTTGATTTGATTTGATTTGATTTGCGACTGGAACGAATTGCAAAAATCTCTGAAGTTGGAGACTTTTATCTCCCTCAACAACTTTAAAAATCTTGCTATCGAGCAGCTAACCGATCGCTGCAGCTGTACATAGTCATCTGTAAACTACCCACCCAATTTACCTACCTCACCCCCCATACTGCTTTTATTTATTTACTTTCTGCTCCTTTGCACAGGGTTATGAATGTAGAGACAGACAGAACCTGCAATAGTTACCTTTGTTTGAACCGTCAAACCTAGAGTTCTGAAACTTTAGAAACCTGTTCTAGAGCTCAGGTCGATTAAGCACGGTGAGTTATGTGGCTCTAGAAGGTTCTCGGACCGAGAAACAGCCCCGTACATTTGCAATGACATCAATTAATTTTGACCATTACGAAAATGGCGACATTTAGAAAAGTCCCAGAGTTGCAAGACTAGGTGCATTGAAACCGGCTCGGCTCATAGAGACGGAGCCCAACGTTTCTGTCCGATAGCTCATTCAAGAACCCCGTAGCAAGGCATGGAAAAAGGTGGATTTTCAGCACCAATTAAGGTCTTGCTCGGGCACCGAATGACCTATCGACCCGAAACTTGGGATTCGAGGTCGCCTCACATAGGCCTACACATAATGTCAGAACTGGACCTGCAGCTAGAAAGGAACTACGTGTTATATGTTTTTATTATGGTTTAAACCTCTTATGGCTACAGTTCCGTTATCGGGACCAATATGACAACAGCCAGTCCAAGTGCAGGGCGCCAAATTCAAAAACCAGAAATCTCATAATTAAAAATCCTCAAACATACATGTGTCTTATATCATTTTAAAGGTAATCTTGTTGTTAATCCCACCAACGTGTCCGATTTCAAATAGGCTTTTCAGCAAAAGCACTACAAATGATTATGTTAGGTCACCACAAAACCAAAAATAATCACCGCCATTTTTCCCAGCTAAATATAGCTTCACAAAATCCAGAATAGAGATAAAATGAATCACTAACCTTTGATTATTTTCATCAGATGACACACATAGGACTTCATGTTACACAATACATGCATGTTTTGTTTGATTAAATTCATATTTATATCAAAAAATCTGAGTTTACATTGAGGCTACAAGACTCCCTAAATGCAAAACATCAGGTGACTTTGCATAGCCCATCGTTTCAACATGAATACTCATCATAAATATAGATGATAATACAAGTTATACACATGGAATTATAGATATACCTCTCCTTAATGCAACCGCTGTGTCAGATTTCAAAAAAACTTTACGGAAAAATAATTGCACGCTAAAATCTGAGACGGCGCTCAAAGTAGCATATCACAGCTTGTCACGTCCTGACCATAGTTCTTATGTGTTTTGCTTGTTTTAGTGTTGGTCAGAACGTGAGCTGGGTGGGCATTCTATGTTGTGTGTCTAGTTTGTCTGTTTCTGTGTTCGGCCTAATATGGTTCTCAATCAGAGGCAGCTGTCAATCATTGTCCCTGATTGAGAATCATATATAGGTGGCTTGTTTTGTGTTGGGGATTTGTGGGTGGTTGTTTCCTGTGTCAGTGTTTGTGCCATACGGGACTGTTATGGTATGTTCGTTTGTTATTTTGTATCGTGTATTGTTTTTTGTGTATATTAAATCATGGAAACTTACCACGCTGTACATTGGTCCTCCGATCCTTCTCGCCTCTCCTCGTCCGAGGAGGAGGAAGAGCTAGACTGCCGGAACACAGCTGCAAAGATAGCGTCACTATAAACAATAAAATACATGATAAATATTTCATTACCTTTGTTGGTCTAGATCAGAAAGCACAGCAGGAATCCCAGGTCCACAATAAATGTTTGTTTTGTTCGAAAAAATCCGTTATTTATGTCCAATTGTTAGCGCGTCTGGTAAACATGTCCAAAAGCTAATTCTGGTCAGCTTCATATCGGACAAAAACTTCAAAATGTGATATTACCGGTCGAAGAAACATTTCAAACAAAGTACTGAATCAATCATTAGGATGTTTTTAACATATAGCTTCAATAAAGTTCCAACTGGAGTATTTGTTCTTGTCTGCGTGAGCAATGGAACGTCAGTGGCTTGCTTGAGGAAGTGGCATGATAGGCGCATGGCTGCTTGATGGACACCTGACTGATTCTGCTCTCATTCTCTCCCACAACATCATAGAAGTCTCATTGGAATTTCTATTGATTGTTGACATCTAGTGGAACCCCGAGGCCCGTGCAACCTCAGTCATAACTCAATTGGATTCTTAAAGGACTCTGGTGAATACAGACAAGCTCACATTTCTGACTTCCTGTTTTGATTTCAACTCAGGATTTTGCCTGCCAATATGAGTTCTGTTAATCTCACAGACATAATTCAAACAGTTTTAGAAACTTTGGAGTGTTTTCTATCCAATACTAATAATAATATGCAAATATTAGGAACTATGACTGAGGAGCAGGCCGTTTGAAATGGGCACCTTTCATCCAAGCTGCTCAATACTGCCCTGCAGCCATAAAAAGTTAAACTGAAGGGCGTGTGAATTTTGGGCCTGCTCTGAAATATGTGATAGTTGGCTTCTAAACGAGTTGGAAAAAGTGGGTGTGGTGGCAGTTGTATCAGTTTGGTGTCTGAAATTATCTAATTGACTGATGGACACTGACTTGCTAGTTGATTTTACATTTGCAATATGTTTAACTTCTTATGTCTCAGAGCAGTATTGAAGTAGCTGATAAAGGTGCCCAGAGTAAACGGCCTGCTCTTCAGTCCCAGTTACTAATATATGCATATTACTATTAGTATTGGATAGAAAACACTCAAAAGTTTAAAACTGTTTGAATTAGTCTGTGAGATTAACAGAACTCATATGGCAGGCAAAAACCTGAGAAGTTCCACTTCCTGTTTGGATTTTTCTGGGGGTGCCATATTTTCAACCAAGCTCTCATTAAAAATACAGGAGAGATATGGATTTTTTTCACTTCCTACGGCTTCCACTACATGTCAACAGTCAATAGAACTAAGTCTGATGACTCTAATTGAAGGGGGTCGAAGGAGACAGAAATTAGTAATCACTGCCATGAGGTGACCATGCATTCAACAAGCGCGTTCACGTGAGAGGCAGCTCCGTTCCATCTCTCAATTGAAGTCGATTGTAATTCCTCGGTTGGAACGTTATTCAAGATGTATGTTAACAACATTCTAAAGATTGATTCAGTACATCGTTTGACATGTTTCTACTGACTGTAACGGAACGTTTGACATTTCGTCACGTTGTAGTGGTCGCGCTTTGAGACTTGATTAGGGTGTTTGGAAACAATTGGAAAGTAGCTAATTTGACATAAATAACGGACATTAACCTCTAACGAGCCTCTACCCCGGGTCCGGGATCACCCCCCACCCCCCCCACACACTGATTAGCATAGCTAGCATAGCTTCACAAGTAGATAGTAGCATCTAAATATCATTAAATCACAAGTCCAAGACACCAGATGAAAGATACAGATCTTGTGAATAAAACCACCATTTCAGATTTTTAAAATGTTTACAGGAAGATAAAATATGTAAATCTATTAGCTAAACACGTTAGCAAAATACACCACTTTTCTAACTCCATCAGTTTCTACTACTTCAGTGCTATCACCAATTCGGCTAAACTAAGATATTGAAGCCACTAACCAAGAAAAAAATCTCTTCAGATGACAGTCTGAAACATAATTATGTATAGATAGGTTTTGTTAGAAAAAAGTGCATATTTCAGGTAGAAATCACAGTTTACAATTGCACCGACCATCACAAGACGACTAGAATTACTATAGAGAGCAACGTGTATGACCAATTTACTCTTAATAAAACATTTCATAAGAATAGACAAAGCATAGCAATGGAAAGACCCAGATCTTGTGATTCAGACAATATTTCAGATTTTCTAAGCGTTACAGCGAAAACACAATAAATCGATAAGTTAGCATACCACATGTGAAAACGTTACCAGAGCATCGATTCCAGCCAAGAAGAGCCCTATAACGTAATCACCGCCAAAATATATTAATTTTTCTACTAACCTTCTCAGAAATTCTTCCATGACACTCCTGTAACATCATTTACAACATACATATACAGTTTGTTCGAAAATGTGCATATTTAGCCATACAAAACCGTGGTAACAATGGAAATAGTCACAACTCAAGCATCAAAATGAGGGACGTCAGCTTTCAGAGTGATCTAGTTTAATCGAAAGCTAATCATATACTTGACTAAAAAATACAGGGTTGACAGGAATCGAAAGACAAATTATTTCTAACCTTTCACGAGTATCAACCCCGGATCCGGGACACCCCCACCCCCCCACACACTGATTAGCATAGCTAGCATAGCTTCAGAAGTAGATAGTAGCATCTAAATATCATTAAATCACAAGTCCAAGACACCAGATGAAAGATACACATCTTGTGAATAAAGCCACCATTTCAGATTTTTAAAATGTTTTACAGGGAAGACAAAATATGTAAATCTATTAGCTAAACACGTTAGCAAAATACACCACTATTCTAACTCCATCAGTTTCTTACTCTTCAGGTGCTATCACCAATTCGGCTCAACTAAGATATTGATATCCACTAACCAAGAAAAAACCTCTTCAGATGACAGTCTGATAACATATTCATGTATAGGATAGTTTTTGTTAGAAAAAAGTGCATATTCAGGTAGAAATCACAGTTTACAATTGCACCCACCATCACAAATCGACTAGAATTACTAGATAGAGCAACGTGTATGACCAATTTACTCATCATAAAACATTCATAAAAATAGACAAAGCATAGCAATGGAAAGACCCAGTTCTTGTGATTCAGACCATATTTCAGATTTTCTAAGCTTTTTCAGCGAAAACACAATAAATCGATAAGTTAGCATACCACATGAACAAACGTTACCCAGAGCATCGATTCCAGCCAAAGAGCGCTATAACGTAATCACCGCCAAAATATATTAATTTTTTCACTAACCTTCTCAGAATTCTTCCGATGACACTCCTGTAACATCATTTTACAATATACATATACAGTTTTTTCGAAAAGGTGCATATTTAGCCATACAAAACCGTGGTTACACAATAAAAATACTAGGAAATCAAGCCTCAATATGTCTGACGTCATTATCAGAGTGATCTAGTTTAATTGAAAGCTAATCATATACTTGACTAAAAAATACAGGGTTGACAGCAATCGAAAGACAAATTAGTTCTTAATTCAAACGCGGATTTACATTTTTAAAATTATCTACTTTTCAATACAGGGTTGGCCAAGTGAAGCTATACCAAACAAAATGGCGAATTATGCGTTTAAAATTATTTCGACAGAAACACGGTTTATCTATATTAAATATTGCTTACTTTGAGCTGTTCTTCCATCATATTCTTGGGCAATGTATCCTTTCTATGTTATAAACGTTCTTTGGTCGATAGATGTCCTCTGTCCTTCGAAATGTCCACCACCAACGACCGACTCCCTAAAACGTGTGTCCAAACTTTCAGAACGCACAACAAAGAAAATCCTCCAAAACGCACTAAACGGATATAAATTGATATAAAACGGCTCAAATTAACTCATTATGATGTTTTAACAACTATAACGACTGAAAACATGACCGGAGAAATATTGCTGGTTAGAAACGATTTGGAACGAGGCAGGTCCGATGGCCTTCACGCTTAGGCGCACGTTGAGAAAGGACGGTCTCTGTACATTTTTGTCATTTATAATGGCTGAACGTCCCATCGACTTCATTGAAAACGTGATGACGTACAGACACCCAGAGGAAGACGTAGGCAGTGTCGGTTTCTTCATAGCATTCACTGTGGCCTTATAAACAGACCCCAGATCAAGTAAAAATTTCTGAAATCTGAACCCTGTCATGAAAAGTGCTGTAGAAATTGTTCTGTACCACTCAGAGACAAAATTCCAACTTCTATAGAAACTAGAAGGTGTTTTCTATCCAATAATAACAATAATATGCATATTGTACGATCAAGAATTAGAGCGAGGCAGTTTAATTTGGAGACACAAATATGCTAATGCGGAACAGCACCCCCTATAGTTGCAAGAAGTTAATGCAACCGCTGACTTACATTTTTAAAATTATCCTTACTTTTCAATACAGGGTTCGCCAAGTAAAGTATACCAAACAAAATGGCGAAATATCGTTTAAAATATTTCGACAGAACAACGATTATCATATTAAATATTGCTTACTTTGAGCTGTTCTTCCATCAGATTCTTGGGCAAAGTATCCTTTCTATGTTATATAAACTTCTTGTGTCGATAGATTCCTCTGTCCTTCGAAATGTCCACTAACAACGACCGAGACCCCGAAACGTTCCCAAAGCTAAAAAGTGCACGACAAAGAAATCCTCAGAATCGCACAAACGGATATAATATGCTATAAAACGGTTCAAATTAACTACATTATAGATTTTTAACAACTATAACGAGTAAAACATGACCGACAATTAACTGGTTAAACAAACGATTGGAATGAGGCAAGTCCGATGTCCATCCTGCTTGTGACGCGCGAAGAAAAGAGAGTGTACTTCCACGTTTTCTTGTTTAAGTGCTGTGATTGTGCAATAGACTCCATTCAAAACGTGATGACGTACAGACACCAGAGAAAACGTACCTAAGGTGTCGGTTTCTTCATAGCATTCACTGTCGCCTTAAAAACAGACTCCAGATCAGGGGTAAAAATTTCTGAAATCTGAMCCCTGTCATGAAAAGTGCTGTAGATATTGTTCTGTACCACTCAGAGACAAAATTCCAACGGCTATAGAAACTAGAAAGTGTTTTCTATCCAATAATAACAATAATATGCATATTGTACGATCAAGAATTTAGCACGAGGCAGTTTAATTTGGAGACCCAAATATGCTAATGCGGAACAGCACCCCCTATAGTTCCAAGAAGTTAACGAACAAATCAAGCATTTATTGGGATTACCTGGGATTCCTAGGACTGCATTCTGATGAATTCATCAAAGGTAAGGAAACATTTATCATGTATTTTCTGGTTTCTGTTGAGTCCAACATGACGGATAATTTGGCTATTCATCTGAGCTCCGTCCCAGATTATTGCATGGTTTATTTTTCCGTAAAGTTTTTTTAAATCTGACACAGCGGTTGCATTAAGGAGAGGTATATCTATAATTCCATGTGTATAACTTGTATTATCATCTATATTTATGATGAGTATTTCTGTTGAAACGATGTGGCTATGCAAAGTCACTTGATGTTTTTGCAACTAGTGAATCTAACGCCTCAATGTAAACTCAGATTTTTTTATATAAATATGAACTTAATCAAATAAAACATGCATGTATTGTGTAACATGAAGTCCTATGAGTGTCATCTGATGAAATTATTCGAAGGTTAGTGATTAATTTTATCTCTATTCTGGTTTTTGTGAAAGTTATCTTTAGCTGAAAAAAATGGCTGTGGTTATTGTGGTTTTGTGGWGACCTAACATAATCGTTTGTAGTGCTTTCGCTTGGTCTACTAGAGAAGGATATAGTTTTTTACTCCCACCCCGCCCAATTGGCTAACTTTTTTGGGTGCGGGAGCGGAGGGCAGCGTTTCTTGGCTCTCTGTTTCTCTCTGTTCCATGAAGCGCTCATCTCCCGTTAATTCCGGGACCTCTTTTGAGGATTTACTACCCATGTTTGATAAATCCTTGCCGTTCCTAGTCACTATGGCATTTACCACTATCTATGTGTATGTATTTCTATGATCTATGTATGTGCTGTTTTTACCGTTTCCTAGTTCCTATAGTTATGTTCTATTGTATTATTTACACCCTCTATGTGTATGTAATGTTTAAAACAGGTGAGGATATAAACTAGGCTTGGTGAGAAAGAAAGGTAATTCTATGCGAACAAGATAACTTAACTAGGGATTTACGACTCCTGGGTAATAGCTTATAGTTGTATAGGTAAGACCTAATGTCCGATCGACAGTCAACGCTATAGATAAAGTTTCCAGAAAGGAGAAACACACATTAATATATCTATCGCTACTTTTCATAGTCTCAGACTACTTCCCATATACAGATAGACGATTTAGGTCTTAGGAGTTTATTAAGGTATGTATTTTGAATTTATGGCTGTCCTATTTGTACAAAATGACCATCCTATCTAACACCTACTATATCCCTTCTTAATCCCTCCTATAATTAAGCTTAGTTTTATTTATGGTAGCGCACCTTACCTCAGGTCATCTCGGACCTGATTCCTATCGATTTTGGTTAGATCACAAAGCAAACCTCCTAGTGGAAGAATTTGATTCCTATGTTTTCGTTAACCAATTCAATTATAACAAAGCAAACACTCTSTCCGTTTCTAAGAATGTGTAAGGTTCTTATTTGCATAACATAGACAAAGACCAGCCACCAAATTAATCAATARCGTTTATTCTCGAGAGCTCTACTCAAACTACCATGTACATTWGTTTATATATCACACATAGCGTCATAGCGTCCTAAATGTCCCTCCTTCTCTCCGACAAGGACAAAGCTGCTTCAAAAGTCTATTCCAATACACTAACGCACACAATGGTTATAATTTTTAATTACCCCTTGTMCATGCTACATAACCTCTAATCCTAATGGTGAAGTTTCTGGGTAGAATTATTTAATCATTTATCTTAAACCTTGATAACATATCTTAACAGTAACAAGAACATTTCCCAGGACATAGACATATCTGATGTTGGCAGAAAGCTTAAATTCCTGTTAATCTAACTGCATTGTCCAATTTACAGTAGCTATTACAGTGAAATATGTATAAAACTTCTCTGTACAAATGTCTATAAAAATGTATTGATGTTTGGTTGGAAGCCATACTGTTGCACAGTAGTTCCAGGTGTGTATTGTCATGGTTTGGTCTATTGTCAGAGAATATTCTAATAGAGATTTGGGAAAATGGTACCTGGTGTAAGGCATCACTCTGTTGCACATCCTCTGCCTTTGGTTGGGTCAGATTTGCAAACCAGGTTTAAGAGTAGACGCACTGTCCAGAAAAGAAATAAAACAGCATCAATAATTTTCTCCACTCCCATGTCTTCCTCTCACTCTCTTCCTTATATTTCCCCTGATTATGTTTGTCACCAGTGTAAACATACTTTACCTTGATGCTGATTTTACAAACACTTGGACAAGCCAGTTGTAAGATTAGTTCTTGTTAATATCTGTAGAAGACCGTACAGGATGGATGGGTTCTTGTGAGCATTTCAATTAAACATTCATCTAAAACGTACTAAATGTTAAACATTTAACAGGTATGTTTTATTGTTAGTTTTCCATCTTCAGGTCATAACAGATTTCAATGCAGCAGATTCCCACTGTCCCAAGGGATATTACATTGAGGAAACCTGTTTTGAGCTCATGCGAAACGGATTACAGTGTGGATGGATGTCTGAAAAATGCCAAAATCACATTTAGGTAAATTTTTATACCCCGGGTATTGCACATCATAATACCATGTTCCTAACCATTAATATTTTATGTTTCAAATAGTCCCTAATATTTACTGATATTAGTTACATATACTACTAATAGTTATGTCCATACACAAGTGATTATTATCTCCCAATACATTTATTAACCATTGTTTTCCTGAATTTAGACACGATAGTGCAGCATTTGTGGTGGATGAATATGTAATGAGAAGCACAGGGGAAGTGAGCCTGCCAGGATTCAGTAACTACGGGGTATTCAACATGTTGTTCAGAAACTGGTGTCTAAACGTTAAAAACCAGCTATGACGACACTAAATGACAATCAGAGGTAAGTGACCAAAAGCCCTTGTTCACCCCCCGTCGTTACTCCAATCTCTCCCTCTTGGCACTTTGTTTGTACCAGTTATTCATTATTACGCACGACCTGCCATCAATCGTTAACGCACACCTGTGAACCATCGTTATAGAGCACCTGCGCCTGCCATGACTCACCTGACAACCGTCCACCATTCCTGATTACCTCCCTATATCTGTCATCCTTTGGTTCTTTCTCAAGGCGTTATTGTTTCTGTGTTTCATGTCTGTACGCTACTCATGTTTTCATGTTCGTTTATTTATTCATTCCACTTCCTGTACTTGCTTCCGATTTATTAAGAGTACACGTTACAGCGCCCTAGATAATGTGATTTTCCAAAAGCGCCCTTTATTGACATCAATGCATGGGGTCTCTATGGTACTTCTGACACAGAACATCCTATTATATAAAGCGTAGCACCAGAAAGCAGGTATTGGTGAATCACACCCCATCCACATCGTCAGGGCTGAAGTGAGCGGGTCGAGACATTAAGTTCCCCGTGTCCACAATGCTAATGAGTTTAAAAATGGTCCACACATGCGGCACAGTTAATAGAGAATGCGAGACAGCGGCCTGTTCCCCTTGAAGGTTTGAATAAGCTTTGGCATGGGCCCCTCAAATGCGCTCAGAGTTATACAGCTGCAAACATTGAGAGCATCTTGACTAGCTCATCACTGCTTTGGTATGTCAAAACAACCACCCTCAATGTATGGCTTTAAGAGGGTGGTGCAGACTATCCCAGTACATCGCTGGGGCAGAGAGCTTCATGCACTAGCAGGAATCTATATCAGGCGTTATGATAGAAAGGACCGGAAATTGTTAAGACCCCAGCCACCTAAGCCATAACTGTTCTCTCTGCTTCCGCACGGCAACGGTTCCTGCAACAGGCTCCAGAAACAAGCTTCTATCCCAAGCATGAACCTGCTAACTAGCTTAACAAAATGGCTACCGGAACTATCTGAGTTGACCATCTTATTTATTTGTTATCTTGCACTGTTTATATGCACACTGTCCAGAACTCTACAGAACACACACACACTCCCTTTGCTCAACCACATAACACCTACACACATTTATACTGGACTCTAAACACACACCTCCCAAGCAATCATCATATACACACAGATGCTTCTGTTTATCATATCCTGATGCCTACACAACTTACCCCATACATACAGTACCTCACCATACCACTTCAGTATCCTGCACATTGTACATATGGTACTGGAATGACTCTGGAACTGTCCACCGTATATACCTTACTTACATTCTCGTGTTCTTCTTATTTCTCTAGTGTTTTTTGTTCTACTAAGTTACTTTTAATACTTCATTGTTGGGTTTAGATCTTGCAAAAAAGGCATTTCATTGTACTTTTGCTGTGACCGTGTAGACTTTCTTCCTGAGATGAAGGAGAGGACCAAAATGCAGCGCGGTTAGTGTTCAACATGTTTAATTAGACAATAAACGGTGAACACTTACAACCATACAAACAACAAACGTAAAAACCGAGACAGTCCTATCTGGTGCAGAACACAAACACAGAGACAGGAAACAACAACCCACACCCCACACAGTGAAACCAGGCTGCCTTAGTAATGACTCTCAATCAGGGCAACGACTGACAGCTGTCTCTGATTGAAAATCATACCAGGCGCAACACAAACTCCCAACATAGAAATACAAACATAGACAACCCACCCAACTCACGCCCTGACCAACTAAAATGAAACAAAAACAAAGAAAACAGGTCAGGAACGTGACAGACCGTACTTTAATTGACTAAATAGGACATGTTGAAGGAATAGTTAAATCAAATTACAAAATGACATATTGGTTTCCTTACCCTGTAAGCAGTCTATGGACAAGGTGTGACATCAATCCATGCTTTGGTTTAATTTACCTGGACACTGTTTCCATTTGTCCCTTTCATGTCCAAATGACTCTGATGTATCTCAAATTGATTGTGTAGCTCAATGAAGTTACTTATTGAATATTTGGACATGAAGCACAAAGAAATTATAACATTGGGACTATTGACTTGTAATTTGGCTGTACTATCCTTTAAATAAAAACATTTTGTGGAATATCTATTTACCAAATACATTTTTTTTTTCAGAAATGGTGCAGGAGGAATTTGATCATTTGTCCAAAGAGATCTTTAAGAATTATCCTTATCTTCAAGATGTCGAAGGTAATGACAATTGTAAACTGTTAAGAGCTCTGACATGACGATCATACAATTCTGTGATTTTAGGCTGAGATTGAAATCTTAGTTTAGTGGCATTAGCAAGAAGCAGGGAAACATGAGGCATAGTAGCACTTAAAAATCACAATATATTTTAATTAAGATTTCCACTTTACAGGTTGTCCATTGTAGGATTGTACCCTGAAACGTTCAAAATAACACCATAAGATGCTTAGAGCATGTTGAACTGAACTACTGTTCTGAAACAGTAACAGTATTTCACTGCCTCCCTGCATCCAAGGTTCTTTATGTCTCATGGGATCTTCATCTTGTTTAAACTCAGAAAAAAATTGAAACAATCCAGGAACAGCAGTCAAACATAGTGAAGGCGAGGATCGTGGAGCAGTTTGAGATGGAGATGCAGGTCTACACACAGGATGAAATCTTCAACAAACATATTCTAGAGGAGGAAACGGCTGACTACTCATACCCTCACTCCTCTCAGACTGCTCAGATCACGACACCAGGAGCAAGTACCCTGGGCTGCTCAAGGCATACTATGAGGTACAAATACAACAATCTTCTGTGCAGTATGTTTGATTAAAACCTCACTTGGGTATGTGGGACGGTAGCGTCCCACCTCGTCAACAGCCAGTGAAACTGCAGGGCGCTAAATTCAAATGCAGACATATTTATTATAAAAATTCAGAAAACAAAACATATTTTACATAGTTTAAACTCTCTGGGGCAGGTTGGACGCAATCGTTATGCATATCATATCTTCTGGGCCCGAGAAGCAGGCAGTTTAATTTGGCATACATTCCATCCAAAATTCCGAATGCTGCCCCTACCCTAGAGAAGTTAAAGAGTGCAGGAGATGTTCCAGAAATGAAATATTAAATATAAATCTACATACAGCTGTTATGTAGTGTACTTATCAACAAACTCACACATTTTCTTATCAGGGCCTTCCACACATTTGGGGGATCTCAACGTGTATGTATGGACTACATCTAGCCTGGTACTCCACCCCAGAGCCATATATTGTGTTCGTCTCATACACAGTTCACAGCTGGTATAAAAGGTGCAGTGAAATGCTTATGTGTTAGCTCCTTCAACAATTAAATACCATGCGTCATAGAATGTCCTTCAAGCCAATCAGAAACAAGTATTCAGCAATGCCATGGTATAATCAATAATAACATTATGATGCATTTACATGACACTGTATAATCCAATAGCAGTTCATGGCATTTACATTTTTTTAAAACAATGCTGTGTAACTGAAAGTCTACAATTAGAATCCAATACTTGTCATGACTGGATTAATGGAATGCTCAAAGGGGCAACATGTCGTCCATTCTAAATGTTGGCCCAACTCTATATACATTATAGCTCTGCTCCACCCTGTACAATGAATCCATGACATCATCAATGGGATGATCAGATCTCTCATTAATGCTTTTTGACAAAGGTTTCAAAAAAATATTGTTGTGGCAGGGTTGCTTTGTGGTATATTGCATTTTGCAGACCAATCCAACTCTGAAGTCTATATGTTCACCTTGCTGAGCATTTGTTGGCATTTGGTAATCTTTTAGTTGCCTTGTGGCCATCTCATCACTTTGGGCCTCACTCTCACTCTCCATCCCACCTCACCTCTCTCACAGATTGTGGTGCAAAGACTGGCTGACAGGTGCCATGCTGATCCGTTACTTCATCCTGAAGCAGTCAGCAGATTGTGTGCAGTGAAATGCTGGATCTGCTACACAGAGATGACACTGATAACATCCTACAGGAGGATTCAGACATCAGACAGTATCGTGCAAAGTTGCAGACCCAAGTGCATCACCTTGTACAGGCCAATGACAAGCTCAGCAGCCTCAGAGGGTGACATCTAGACGATTCAAAAATCTGAGATGATGCCAAGAAAAGAAACAGGTTAAAACCTCTTAAGGATCCAACCTTTTTTTCAATTTTCATCTAAAATGACATACCAAAATCTAACTGCCTGTGAATGTGAAATTATTACAGGAGAATAAACCTTTGAAATGCAAGAGAAATGGTCACAATGTATTATTCCAGGTTAGACACCATGTTTATGTTAGCCGCTAGATGGCAGAAGTGCATGTGCAGAGTTTTAGACTGATCCAATAAACTATTGCATTTCTGTTAAAATGTTGTGTCAAGTCTGACTAAATGTGCCTAAGTGGTTTATTGATTCATTTTCGAGTTAATAACTGTGCACTCTTCTCAAACAATAGCTGGTA